>NC_091741.1:96912373-97047373 GCF_043380555.1 Nothobranchius furzeri | reverse complement strand
GTAAATTTTGAACACTGTGACCAATATAGATTTTTTGAACCAGTAAAATACCCTTAAAGTCAGTTCTAGTGTGCCCACATGCCCAATGCAAACACTTTAACACCCAGGAGGGGCTTTCCCAAGGAGTTTGCATGAGTTACTTGTCCAATGGTCATCCCTTTTATGTCGTTGTGATTCTCTGATGGACCGGTCCATGGTGTCCTCCACCTTTGACTTAAGCTTGGTTTATGCTTGACGCATTCACTTTCCGCGCGGTGATGCGGCTCGCGGATGGAACGCGCTTCACAACTCGCAGTGTTGATGGTTTGTGCGGCTCGTCTCTGCGGTGAGCCAATATTCTCCCAAACTGTAGGGGGCAGCATGGAGCTCTACGGCATGCATCCAACACTACACCATAGTAGAAGTAGAAATTACTGTTTACAGCATGGCATTCCAGCATTTTTAACAGCGTCCTCGTCTTTTCCGACAGTGCGAGCTATTTCTCTCCAAGAATTATTAACAACATGTTGACCACGGTGATCTCTGAGAGCTGAATCATACAAATGTCTGTATTTACGAACCTCTGCCATACTAGTTCTTGCCGGTCCGCCATGTTTTTCCGCATCCGTCCGTCCGTCCGCGTGGTTAGAAATTTTCCGAGGTGTGCGTTGCGGAAATTCTGGGCCGTGCGGAGGCGCGGTGGAGGGGTGTGGTTGTTAAAATGACACAAAATGACGCAACTTTTCCGCGCGGAGCCGTGCGGACCTCGCGGACGCGTCAAGCTTAAACCAACCTTTAATCAGCACCAAAGACAGGCGCCCTGGACCCTGAATAATATCAGGAACATGAATGGATGAAACAATCAAATATTAGGGGTGTGGGGTGGCCACTACTACACTGTTTTACATGTTGCTTCATGAAACTAAAAGTTCTTCATTCCACAGCCTTGCCATCACATCCATCCTCTTCTATCTCAGTTCCTTCTTTTTTCGTCTTCTCATCACTTAAGAGACAAAGTCCACGTCAGCAAACTGGTACACATCTGTGTAGCTGACATGTGCTGTCTGTTTCCACAGTAAGAAAAGAAGTAAGAAGAGCAGGAGAATGGTCAGTTTAACAAATAGTAAAAGTGCATTCTTCTATTTTCTTATCAGTTTAATCTGACTGGTGAAAATCAGCTGTGAGTCGTTTATAACACCAAGACCTGTCTGGTTTACGTCAGTTTCTCCTTCTAAAGCGAGCAAGGGAATTGCAACGGCTGCTTCAAGGTGCTGCACCTAATGGGATGAGTAAAGAAAAGAAGCAGCACAACACAAATAAAAGCACAGTGAAAAACACCGCTGGGAGCTGGGAGTAATAGAACTGAATGGAGATTATTTATATTAACTGTTTTATACACGTGTCCATTCAGGGTAGTGGTTCGTTTGGTGGAAGAAGCTGTTGTCGAGTCAGTTTGTCCTTGATCTAATGGACCTGTAGGACCTATCAGAAGACATCAGATCAAACAGATGGTGAACAGGATGAGTGTGGTCTCTGGTAAAGGTCTGCATGCTGCTGAGGATGAGTGGATGTCTTTGAGGCTTGGGAAAACCATGATCTTCTGTGCAGTTTTGACGACTTTCTGGAGCCTCTTCTGGTCTGCCTCAGTGCAGTTTGAGGACCAGATCAAGGAGCTGTAGGACAAATCCTGGCCTTAACCCTAACCCTACCCCCCTATGGAGGATGGTAGAAGGTTGTCAGCAGCTTCTGGCTGATGTTGTCCTTCCTGGTGCCTTCTGGATGGCAACAATGATGAAGCAAATGTTTTAATTTTAAGAGTGGGAACAGGTTTCTTTAGCGAGGACTGCGGTGCATTTAGAAGGCCTGCTGGTTAGCAGTTTACAGAACAGCGTTAAAACACTGTCAAGACAAAATATCAGCGGTCTGTCAGCTATGGGTCATCAGCAGACAGGGCGATATAAAGTGGTGTCATCAGCATAATTATGACTATCTGATGGTGATTTACATTCATCACTTCAGGTCTTAAAGGTCACGCTGACACAGCAGCACTCAGACCAAACTACAGTAAACACATCAGGCTGACTAAGCTTAACATCCCAAAGCTTTCTCTAATTTTGTGCTGTTTCTGTTTGTAGTTTGTTGTGAGACGGCCCGAGGAGACGAGGAGATGAAAGGGAGCTGGTCTCAGGGGAGCGCCGAGCTGAATGGAGAGGTCCTCTCCCCTCACCACTGCATCATCTCAGGGGTGAGGTGTCTCCAGGGTGGGATGGAGAGACAGGGCCGTGTTAGTTCACAATTACCCCTCTTCATAAGTGCATTGTGCACACACACCTTGAAGGATGTGGTCCCAAGTGAATGCTGAATACAAAACTTCTCACCTCTGCTGTGTTCGGAGAGCGTGGCTGACTCGAGGGAAAACGGAGAGCGAATTAAGCAGGGAGAACAGCAAAAGCGCGTTAAGGAAGGGAGGGGGACACGAACAGGCTAGTTTTATATAGAACTCATAAATATCGTCTCTTCCTCTCTGCGGTCTTCTCACAGAGGACTTCCCTCACACCCATGGCCCTGGGCTGGTGTGGCCTCAGCTCCCAGAGCGCATCGCTGCGCTAGGAATACCTTCCCATGTGGGTCAATCCCTCCCTCTTTATCTTCATTCCTCCCTGCCTCTCCCCCCGGTGGCTCTTGCTGTGCTGCAGTAGGTATGAATAATTAAACCTGCATTTCCTCTCCTCTCATGTCATGCCTCTGTCTGCCCCCCCACCCCCCCCACCCCCCACCGTGTCTCTCACCAGGGCTGAAGTGTTGTAACTGAAGTGAGTCATTTAGGAGAAGGAAAAGGCTGCAGATCAAGGAGAGTTGACTTGGGTTTGGAACTTGGCGTGTTACATAAGCTGTCAGTGTGTGTTATTGGCTGATCAGGAGAGCAACCGCAGCAGAGGGAGAGGTGAGGCGAGGCTGGGATGGTGAAGAAGATTATGAGTGATTTATGTAGAGATGTTACAATAGACGCGAGTTTTCCCTCCATAAACAATATAAACCTGTCGTTCAAGAGAAAAATGGCAGCCATTATCTGTAAGGTAGCAAACAACTGTGACGTTTTGGCTGTGTGTATAAAATTATACACTGTTGAAAAAGTGAAAGCCTTTACAACTCAACAACAGCCTGATGTTCTATTGTGAGAACGCCTTTTCTATTTTAGAGTCGTTATGAGTGGAAGTCACTTCATATTGTAACATAAAGGAAGTATGACAGTAGTGAACGATGGTGCTTTCACACAAATTTATGTATTTTTGTAACATTTTTCCCTTTTTTAAATTTTTACAACAGTTATTCAACAACTAAAGCTATCTTATTTAATTTCCCAGTCACACAAACAATTCGTTATTAACGTATAGAATTTTATACAAAACTGGAGAGCCCCTTACAACATGACCCTGCTGGTTTCTGGAGCTCTGGAAAAACTTTCCAATGCCATTATCCTGATCATCTTCACAGGAAACCTTGTGGAGTCTACTAGATAATATTCCTCTTGGTAGCCAAACTACTATTATTGATGAGAAATTAAGCTGAAAATTACACATAAAATGTGAACTTTGCAATTTTGAAAACATTTCCATGACTTCCTTTCTAAAAAATTCACTAAACATTTACTATATTACTATACTATATTACTACTAACGTTACTATATTACTCATTATTATTTCCACTTTGCATTGAGGTTTGGGAAAACACACAGGAGACAAACACCAGTTCAGTAACTTTATTGCAAAAGAAAGCCATAAGAATCATCAGTAATAAACAATGCGCCAACCAACCCACTGTTTATCCATTTAAAGATGTTAAAATTCAGTTACTTGGTCAAATACACCAAAATACAAATTATGTATACAGCAAAAAACTAACTTCTGCCTCTTTGTGTCCAGACTCTGTTCCAAATAAAAACATCAAGGTATAACCTGAGAAGTTCTTTGTTATTAAAAACAAAAACAAAGACCAATCACTGTGTCCATTAAAGGTGTAAACATCTGAAATAGTTGTCCAGAAAATAAAAAATTGTGTTTAGAAACTTTATTAAGACAATATTTTCTGTTACAGTAGAGAAAATTAACTAAATATTATTATTATTATTATAGTGTTATAGTGTTGTGGTGTCATAGGGAGCCTAAGTCTCCTCCCTTTCCAGTTGGCTTGTGGGTCTCCGGAACAAGGAAAAAACAAATGCAAGTCAACGGCAGGGATGGGTACCTTTGACATTTGAATCGATTCAGTACTAATTCCCGGTACCTAGGAATCGATACCGGTACTTAACAGTACCAATTTTCTATACTTTTGAGTGTTTATTATTTTAATTCTCTTTTATAATTAAATAAATATTTTTCTCAATATATAACAATATTTGATAAATATCACGATAAATAACATTCAACTGTTTGTATTTTAACATTGTCCTTGTAGTTTTATAAGCTGATAATTAAACTGAAGCAAACATCTTTACTGTGAACTAAATTTACTGTGTATCTTAATTCCTTTTGCCGTCTTTTTTCATTTGATTTTTCCTACTGGGAAGTTAGAATTTCCGAGGAGAAAGCGAACGCACCATTAGCTGATAACAACGATGGCAATGGAAGCTAACGTTATTTTAAACAGTTTATTTAACTGCTGGAGCAGATTAAAACGATGATGCCTCACACTTAAATCGTTGTCACTGGTTTCATCTTCACCCAGTTACCCATCACATTTAGTGAAGTGAAGCCAAACTTTAGAGCGCGTTCATGTTCTTCTAATCGGAAATTTGGAGTTCCGAGGAGAAAGCGAACGCACCATTAGCGAAACGGAAGCTAACATATCAAGCTAACGTTATCTTAAACATTTTATTTACCTACCGGAGCAGATTAAGATGAGGATGTCTCACTTAGATTGTTGTCGCTGTTTTAATCATCACCCAGTTACCCATCACATTTAGTGAAGTGGACCCAAGCTTTAGCGTGCGTTCTTTCTACCATGCTGCTCTGTTTACAACTGGCTCGCAGCGACCGATGACATAACGCTCTAGCGCATGCGCAGCTGTCTTGGCAAGTTCTCGTTAGGAAGGACGGGTACCAAAACGAGGCACCGTTTGAAATGACGTGAATCGGTGCTTGGTCGGTACTATGGAATTCGGTCGGTACCTTAAAAAGTACCGAATTCGGTACCCATCCCTAGTCAACGGGGCTAAAAACGCTATTTTCTAATCCGCTTAGCCTTACGCCCTGGATCGCACAAATGTTGTACTGCAGTTTAAATGAAAAGTAATGATGGGTGTTTTGACCATGCCAGTTACGTACTTTGAGATTTATCAGCTTGTAAAACTTCGTAATTAGCATGACTACACACCAGAAATCGGCACGTCGCATATGTGACGTCACCACATAAGCTCCTCTCCCCTAACGTAGCTGCTACTTACCGAATGGCCAGATTTATGGTGGTTCTGTGGCAAGTTTGCTGAACTCATGGTCGTGGTCATGGAACCCATGGTCCGGAAGTAGATGGGCGTGACTTAGGTTACCTATGGTGTTACAGTCTTATAGTGTCATGGTGCTATAGTGTCATGTTGTGGTGTTATAAGCTGTTTTCATTGGACCGTAGCGTTTGCAAAACGGGATTTGCCGCAGCTCCCTGGGGAGGATTTTGGCATTTATAGTAGCAGAGCTGGAGCTAGAATAAACTGCCATCAGGCACCTCTCAAACCAAGACGGGATGAAGGGAGGTCGCTGGGCGGCCCCCCCACATGTGACCAGGGCCGTTTCTAGCATTATGGGGGCCCTATGCAAGATAATGTTCTGGCCCCCCCTATTTTGACAAACTGCAATTGATGATCTATAAACACACCATGAATTGTCACAAATTGCAAGCAAAACATGGCACAGCATTAAAATTAAATACTCAAGAAATGTAACTAACTAATAAAAACTAGAAAGCAATCAGAGTGCAGACCTCCACCCTGGGAGGGGTGTTCACATCACACATACCATAATAAAGAGGATAAGTGCATGTGAACAAGTACAACAACGATTGATTAAAGATTCCTGTATCAAGACAGTGGTCAAGATCATCATCTTTCTGATGGTCTGAGATTTTATTATTTTAAATATAACTCTGGTTTTATTGGGCTATTAACATTTAAAGCTGGTGTGTAGTTTATAATTGGGATTTTAAATCAAAACAGTGTGTTATAACTGTAATAAAAAAAACATTTGATTTTTCTTCAGAAATTTCTGAATAGAAAGTGTACATGAACAAAAAATCTGAAATAGCAGAAATCAAGCATAACATGTATTACAACCTTGTATTGATTTATTTACATGTACAACTTTCAGTGTCTGAGTTTCTGTAAATATTGTCTCTCAGTGTTCAGCTGTTCTTAGCTGTTGTGGTATTCTGTAGAGTAGTTCTTGTCCTGCTGCAGACTAAACTATTTCTTGCACTCTTTGCACATCCAGGGAGTGTTTTATATTTTTATTTTTTGCACAGAGTGTACCTGTTACGCCCCTGACTTGCCCTCTGTGCTTTATCCATTCCTTCTGCACTGGTCCAGGGGACAGGGATGTGACCTTGAGCGGAGGTCACTGGAGGGTTTTCATCCTGTGCACACTGCTGCTCCTGAAATTGTTGATGCTTCATGGCCTCCTTCTGCTACTTGCTGCTGATTTGTTTGTGGAGCTGGTGGTGAGAGGTAGCTGATAGCCAGGTGTTCTTCTGGGGCTAAATCTTGGTGTCGTGGGTCGGCGGTACCTGGGTCTGACTTTGTTGTCCAGGAGTCCAGAAAATGTGGAGCATCTCCAGCAGCATCCTGTCCCTGACATTGCTGGTGATGGTGGATGGCTCTTCATCAGAAGAACCTCTAAAATTATAAATACATCAGATTTTATAAAACATACTCAAGTGGTAAACACTAGAAAAAGAAAACTGTAAAAAAATAGAAAATATAGAAGTAAAGCTAGAAATATACAGTGATGGGAATAACGCAGTTTAAAATAACGCCATTTAAAATAATGGCGTTACTAACGGCGTTCTTATTTTAGGTAATGGAATAATCTAATTAATTACTTTTCCCACTGTTGCAACGCCATTACCGTTACTGGGGACGAAAGGTTGTGCGTTACTATGTGCTTGTCGAACGTTGAGCAACAGTGTGAGGCTTTCTGACCGCCACACTTCAGCTGCAGCCAGGGAGAGAGAGAGGTGTCGGTAACGCACTTACAAACACGATGATGATTGGCCAGGTGGACGGAGACCCTAACGCCGTTTAAAATAACCACAATTATTTTTTCAGTAATGAGCAAACTAATTAATTACTGTCTTATTTTATCAAAACGTCTTTTCTGTTATTGATAAGGAAATGCGTGCGTTAAGCAGCGCGGTGTGTTGAAGCTGTCATCAGCTGATCAGAAGCTAAAGAGGTAGATGTTTTCATCCAAGAGCATCACGGCCCGTGAAGAACGAGGAAGACGTGATGAATAGTCTACGGCTGCAGGTGTGGATCTGCAGCCGTGCCCTTCTTAGCGTGACAGCGGGACGTCCTGAAGGTCCGCTCACCTCACCACTCAGACGCCACGATCTTCTACCTTCCTAGATCATCCAGCTGTAGCCAGTTTCTGATCATGTCTTTAGTCCCGCTGTAACACTGATGCATCAGTCTCAAACGTCATGGAGCTCAGGTGTTATTAGAACTACCTGTGTGTGTTTACCACCCAGCTTCAGCTCTTCTGTGGTCGGGTCTGACCCAAGTTAGTAAATATAAGTCCTCCATCAGGCTTGTGCCTCTTCTAGTGTCATTTTAAAGGATATTTATTTATTTATTCAACCATTACAAGATTAGCAGCAACAGAAATGCTAGTAAAAACACACTATTGTGTGAAGCTGGAAAAATTAGAACACTGTGCAAATTTACATTCATTTCTGTAATTTAACTAGACTGAGAGACCATTTAAAGGCCCAGGAACCTTTAAAGTTGTTTCTATTTGCAATTTAAAATTTTAGCTGATTGGGGTCTTGTTAAATATCACACAGTGACCTTTTCATAGTCTAGATTAGTGTAATGTTCCTGTTAGTAGTTCCTCCTGTTGAGTGCTTATTTATTTAAATTATGCAGGTTTATAAAAAACATTTGGACATACATTTTATTATGTTCCAGTCATTAGTCATTTATATTTCACTATTGTAGTAATTTATAGTAAATAAAGTAGTTCAGTTAAGAGGGGAACCCATTTTTCCAGCATTCTTTAAGGAAAAAAGTAACTAAGTAGTTATTTTCTTGGTAATTAGTTACCTTTATAATCTCGTAACTCGGTAACTGAGTTACTTTTTTGACAAAGTAATTAGTAACTATAACTAATTGTTTTTTAAAAGTAACGTTCCCAACACTGGAAATATATTTGAACTGTAGCTAAACTTACTGCAGCTGTGATGGCAAATCATCTTCATCCACACCTGAATCCTCACCACAGATGTACAAGGACCTTTTGTTTTCCTGGAAGTAGCGGTAATGGTAGACAACAGAAACTGGAACGGGTTTAGTGCAGAGACACTTACTGCATTTGGGATGAAAAAACAACGTTGGCACATCTTGCTCCTCATCAACAACTTTAGAGGGAAGTTTGCTCTTTCTAGAAGGTTTCCTGGTTTCTGGTTCATTTACAAAAACAAATCTAATGTATAAAATAATACAAAGCCTGAGTGTAAAATGCAGCTGAAAAAATACAAAACTACGGGTGACAAAACGAGTACAAAAACGGCAAAGCAATGTCAAATATGACTAAATATAATCTAAAATTACTAAGTAAAAACATAAAGTAGGAAATTTACAGAAAATAATTATTATTTACACCAGTAGAAGAGATAGTAGTTGAAAATACACGTCCAAAACAATTCCTCTGCTCCCCTATGAGCACTGCACATGGCAGACTGTTTAGTTCCTGGTTCTCGGGCAGGGACTTGCGTAACATTACCGTAATGTATTGTATACCACTGGAAAGTACATCGTGTCAGCCCTCAGCTTTCAGAATCTTTTGATTGCGCAAACTGTTGAAGAGTTATGGTAAAGTAAGAAAGCCATTTTGTGTCACTATCCACACAACCGCAGCAGCTTTGGGGGCCCCTAGTGGCTTGGGGGCCTCATGCAACAGCATAGGTTGCACATAGGAAGAAACGGCCATGCATCTAATGTACAGGGTCGCACATTCAGCGTCAGATGGAAGACACGTCAGACTGATAACATTTCTTTTACAGGACCTTTAGCTTTGATATGACCTGCTTTTTGTCCCGCTTGACGCCTCGCTCAGCCAGAGTTTTCACCACTCTGTCGAACAGCTGGCTGCCTCTCACCATCCCCTGTAAAAAGGCGACTAATCTGTTCGTCCACTCGCACAACCAAAAGCTCCATGGTGTCCGCGTCCATTATCTGTGTTTATATCCCTTCCGGCCGGGATTCGGCGCGCAGTATACGTCACTAAAGCCTGATTTATGCTTCTCCGTCTGCGTCAGTGCGGAGACATGCAACGCCATTATCCGTCCTTGCGTAGGGCTTCGGCAGGCACGCAAGTACGTACGGAGTCGAGCCCACTTTTTTAAACATCCGTCGAACGAAACGGATTACGCAAGCTTGTGATTGGTCAGGATGCCGCTGTTGTTTACAGCGCCGCCATTGCAAAGAGAGCCGAGGATAACTAGCGGCAGACACGGAGAAGCTTGAAGAATACCTCGCAAAAAAACTCTAAAAATATGAATGTTTAATCCTCCCGTGACTGGAGGAGTGAAAAGATGCGCAGCAAGCGTTTTATTTGAGGACGGAAATGACAGGAAACGTGGGTTTAGAGGTGGGGAGCGCATGAAGCGGTGGAAGGATGCGAGACAAATATGTCAGTGTTAAAAGTGTCTTATATACACAAAAAACACAATATAAACACACGATCTTGGACCGATACATGACAGGATACCACAGAACAGCGCTACGCCCTCTGTGGTCCTGCCGGGCAATTGCTTTGCAACACTCTCCAGGAGACGGAGAAGTATGAGAGCAAAACGCTTCCGTCAATCCGTGCGTGTCTGTCCTTTGCGGAGCTGACGGAGAAGCATAAGCCAGGCTTAACGCGACCACCCTCTTTTGCGGGGGTGGGGTGGGGGGGTGGGGGTTTGGGGGCTCCCACAGTCGCTCCAAAGGGATTGGCGGGGCTGGCATGCGTTTAGCCGTCAGAGGTGAGGGACTCATGCGGCAATATTACTACTAGGCTGAGCGCGTCAAAATCGGGTTTTATTACTGTTCCCCTTTGCTCCTTGCCGCATTGACGAGACCCACAAATTCGGATTTATCCCTCTGTAATGACACGATGGTCTGTCTTATAAAAGAAGCTATAGTGTCGGGGTGTTGAAGTGTTATAGTGCCGTACTGGCGGGTCATACTCCACACACAATAATATAGTAAAACCAAGTACCAATACACACAAGCACCGTTCCTACCCCTGTGGCGTAAATACGACAGCCAGATCGAGTGGTGGGTGAGAGATGGGATTGAGGGTGCTGGTGATTTGGGGGCCACAAAGAAGGGCCCTCGGCTCAAAATGCCCGGTCTGATTTTTCGTCCCAGTCCAGCCCTGCTACAGGCCCACTTGCGAACAGGCTCACACAGGTTATCAGATGAAGGCCACTAACCTCAGACCGCAACATCCTATTTATATTGATCTAACGACCCGTAGTCGTAGGGGGAATCTACGATTGTCTTTACAAGCAGTTGGACAATGCTAGGACTAATCAGAGCAGAAATCAGTCAATAGGGCAGTCTGCAGTCTCCTTGATCCAATGGACCTGTAGGACCTATCAGAGGGCATCAGATCAAACAGATGGTGAACAGGACGAGTGTGGTCTCTGGTAAAGGTCTGCATGCTGCTGAGGATGAGTGGATGTCTTTGAGGCTTGAGACCTGACCCTTCAGACCAATAGACCACCACGACCTGCAGAGCAAAATATTTTGCTTCTTCTATGTTTGGTCTAGATTTTTAGGCTCCAGCAGTAAAACCAGCAACAATCACTGACATTATTTTTCATTTTGATCATGAGAATGAACTAAAAGTCTAAAAGACATGGTGACCTTATAGTTTTAGTATTTAATTAAAACGCATTTAGCTTCTTGAACTTGAAATAAAAAGATTGTGGCAAAATTAAAAAAAGATAAATAACATCACTCATGTCAAATTTAACATTGTGAATTGAATTCTAAACCTTTTCTGATAGGGTAGTAGCTGATGGGTCTGACTGCACATTTCTCTCTTCCTGTACTTTTAGGTGTACAAAACAGCATTGTGAAGGTGAAAAAATACAAATAAGAACCTATGAGTTTATATCTAGCTTAAACTTTAACGACTAATCACTCATTGTGGTTAACATTCACATTTACAAAGGGTGTTGGGCTCTCCCTTAGAGATAAGGTGAGAAGCTTGGTCGGGCTCGGAGCAGGCCCACTGCTCCTCCACATTGAGAGTAGCCAGATGAGGTAGCACATGCGTAGGATGCCTCCTAGACGCTTCCCTGGTGAGGTTTTCTGGGCACATCCAACCGGGAGAAGACCTAAAGAAAGACCCGGGACACGCTGGAAGCACTATGCCTCTCGGCTGGTCAGAGAAAGCCTTAAGATTCCCCCAGAGGAGCTGGCCCATGTGACTGAGGAGAGGGAAGTCTGAGCCTCCCGGCTTAGGCTTCTGCCCCTGCGACCCGACTCCGGATAAGTGGCTGACAATGGATGGATGGATGGATGGATGGATGGATGGATGGAACATTGATCAGTAATCTACAATATTTTATTTGAGTTAAACTTTCATTTACACTTTTTTCACATCAAAAAACAAACAAAACAATACAACAACAACAACAATAACAGTAATTTAACAACAAATTGTTTAAAAAAATCCCCCAAGTTCTTACAGGATAATGTATTTTTTCTGTCTGTACAAATAATGTTATCTGGGAGCCTAGAACATTTTTCCCATACTGAATTTCAGATGTAACATTTGTCATTTAGCTGTAAGGGAACACACTTGATCAGGCCACAAATCCAATCAGAACATCACAGGGATTTGTCATGGCATACTTATTTCACCAGTTAGTACCCGTTAACCCTTCACTAATCCGAGCACGCAGTCTGTCTCTTCCTCTTTTCCATCTTTTCTTCTCCTGACAAGCCCCTTCATGACAACTTCTTCCTTCTTTCCATCTCTATTCCCTCAGGTGCAGTATTACCATAATGGCTTCATGTTATGGTGATGTGCTAGGCAGCAGTATGGAAATACGTGGCGCGCATTATCAGATCTGAATGCATTAGATGTCATTTGTGCGACTGTGCGGTCATTACATGTTAAACTGTTCTCTGTGAAACAGGAGGAGACGACAGGAGCAGAGGGAGGGAAAGTTATGGGAAACGACGGCATTTTCAAAGCATTGGGCTGCTCGTGCACCAAAAGCAAGGTGACAAAATTAAACTTTAGTCCAAATTGCTGGGGAAGGTTCTCAGTCATCCAGGTCATGGTAATCCAAAAGGGTTCAAATGAAGGCAAAGCTCCTCGCATGAGAAGCGAAACGTCTTCAAGAAACCAAAGAAGTCCAGCTGCCTTCATTTGAACCCCTTTGGATTTTAGTCAAAATTACTGTTGTAAAACTGTCAGAGCTGTGGACTCGAGTCACATGACTTGGACTCGAGTCAGACTCGATTCATTATTTAACGACTTCTGGCTTAACTTGATAAAATCTATAAAGACTCACGACTTGACTCGGACTTGAATGCCAATGACTTGTAACTTGAATCAACTTGCATCTGTTGACTTGATGATGACTTGAGCATATTTGATGTTTTTGCACAAAAGTGGCATGACATGGACAAAAATCATGAATCATTCTTCGTTCTGGGGCGTTGTGTCATTTGTTTTTTCCTATGCTTGATATAGCAGTTATGGGGGGTAGTGATGGTAACGAACCTTCCATTTTATTGTTCTTACATGTTCTAACATTACATTATGTTTCAAATAACTTTTGTTTTAAGTGTTTTGCAGGTCAGCATTAATTGAAGTTTGTGTTTGTTTTGCCAGTCTTCAGTCTGCAACAGATGCATCCAGGGCACAGAAACGTAGGTGCTGTTCTCAGGGGCGGTGTTAGGCCCGGCTACTTGGGCTCAAGCCCCGAATGTTTTATGAAAAGCCCCGGATCTAAATCGCTGAAGTAACATGCAGTACCAAAGTCCAACAGAGAGGGCGCAGCTGGCAGTAGTTTGTATACAGCCTGCCTGAACCTCCACCACTGAAGAAGAAGCCCTTCAGCAGCTGGCTTCTTCTGCAGTGCCTGGTTTCTTCTACACTCTGCCTGAAACGCATGTGTGAAGATGGACTTAAGGACGTTTTTTAGACCAAAAGTACCGCGACAGAACCCCAGCTTTGATGAGACTGGTGTTGACTCAGGTTTGTGAGTCTTATTTGAAAATATTTGTTGTGCTGCTGGTTTGCCTAAAGTTAGCTTACTATCAGGTAAAGTTGATGGAGAAAGAAAGGGAATATTTACTATCATCTCACACTAAACACTAACAGGAGCAATACTCTGCCCTGAATATGCTTAATGTGTAGCTTCGGATTAAAAATGATGTGGTACAAGACATATATATATGATGTTGACTAGTGTGTGTCGTGTGTGTGTGTGTGTGTGTGTGTGTGTGTGTGTCTGTGTGTGCGCGCGTGTGTGCGTGTGCTAAGCCCCGGATCTTCTTCAGTCCTAAATTCGCCCCTGGCTGTTCTGGCCGTGCCCCCTGGTGTCACAGAAACGGCTTTTGCACACAAAAAATTATATTTTGTTAAAAAAGTTAGAATATTTTTGGTTGTAATCTATTATGGATCACATTTTAAGTGATTTTAAGTATTTTTAAATCTTATGCATAATATACATTTATCTTACCACAAAGCTAGCTTGCTCAGCTAGTATTGTGGGGTTTGTGTGTGAGTACGAGAACCTGCGTGACCTGCTTTTGCCTACACATGAAAAGACTTGTGCAGCAATTCACCAGCTGTACAAGGTATTTTGTAATAATTGCGATGCAGTTTAGTGTACTAAACACATTTTTGAATTACACAGTTCACTCTTTCTGCACGAACCAGTGGGTCAAATGTTTGCTGCTACATGAACAGCAGGCATGGATGGTGGCAGCCAACTTCTCGCTTTCTGTTTACTAACTGCTGCTGATGCTATCAGACGAAAGTTGTTAAATGCTAAGCAGAATGTGGGCAGATGTCAGTAAAAATATACCTACTTTATATTTACCCATAAAATGCAAAGGCTACATTATGTCTAAAGCTCCAAAAGCATTTTTTTACTTGTTTTTTAAAAACGATCGGTCACTCTGAGTTTCACGTGTAGGCAGAAAATTAAAATAGTCTTCTACCCCATTTCATCGATCACCCGCTAATAGAAAATAGACGGGGAAACGCTTAGGTCAGAAAAAAGCCACGCAGATCTATATCACACTGTAAATGAACATTCATGGACTCGTCCATCTTGGCTTTCGACAGGGCAGGCTGTTGATGGTTTAGCATCCAGGAGAGAGCACATCTCAGCTAGTAGAAGCTTACCATTAGCATTAGCAACTTTACAACACGGCAGAACTCCTACAGGTTTGTGTAATTTGTGGAGATAAAACATCAACGTGGGAAAGCAAACCGAATCAGTGGTAAGGCTGCTTTGCCTATAGCCAATCCTAGGTGAGATGTCAGAATATCGGGACATAAGATTTAAAACCTGCCGTCTTCTGCTTCCCTCTCTACTTCTACCTCCTGAAACAGAAGCACCTGAATTTTTTCCCACAAAGACTCAAGTGACATTCATTTATTCTAGAGACCACTGCAAATGTGTTGAAATAAATAAATAAAAAACACAAAACGGGTTTTAACAGAGATACAAATCATTCTGCAGCTGATAAAGACCCGAGTTCATCCTTGTCCAAGTCCGTGTGAAACAAAAACTCAGAATTTCAGAAAGAACTGAATTAAAGGAATGTGTCTGTTTTATTACAAACCACTGAAGACAGAACTGAACTCTTCCCATGACCTGTCCCAGGAGGAGGTGGCATGATGGTAAAACTCTGCAGGAATCAGTTACATCCCAGAAAGATCAGCAACTGGCCTCCAGCGATCGCATTGAAGACATCGGCTGCCATCTCATTCAAGCTCCTGCGCCAGTGGTCTGTATTAATTCTGTGGATCATCTGCATATCACACAGTGACACAGAAAGAGCTCTACTGGGTGTCTCTGCTTCCTCCTGCAGGAACAGTAACATTGTATATTTGGCTGCATTTACAGATGCCTGGATTTGAAGGAAAGAAGTGAATTTTCTGTGTTGATGGAGCAGCAGGAGAATAAGGCAGGAACACGTGTGTCCCATCAGTGCCAATCATCCACTGACATGTAGATCCATCAGCAGATTTTACAAACAGATGGGCAGATACAGCACGGGCTGTTTGTCTCCTGACTTTCCGTAAACCACAAACCGTGTTTGATTCTGTACTGGAAACCTTGCTGTAGTGATGACTTGATTTCCCATTTGCACCAGAAGGTAGCAGGCCCGAGAGAGAAAAAAGAGGGGTGCTCATCATGTTCTCAGCAAATACCTGGGTAAAATGGGACACATCCATCATGTAAACAGCATGTAGAAGTCACCAGTGAGCCCACGACCTCTTCACCGGTGAGTTTAGTTTGCATGACGATGATGAAGCACATGAAAAAGGTTAGAGAACAAGATGCATCTGACAGACAGTGATGCTTATATGTTCACACCTGGAACAAGGATGCAGCTACAACAGGATGCAGTTTAAAAAACTCAGGCTGCAGCTGGAACAGCCTGTGTGACCATGTGGAAGTACATGTAGCTTGTGTAGGTGAACTGCAAGATTAAAGAGAGGAGAAACAGGTAAGGGTTGCTGTGATCCAAAGGTGTTCCCAGGCCAGAGAAAAGACATAATACCTCCAGTGTGTCTGGGTTGCCCCCAGGGTCTCCTCTACGTAGGACATGTCTGAAACGCCTCCCCCGAGGAACATCCAGAGGGCATCTTGACCACACACCCAGTGTACATCAGCTGGCTCCTCCTGACTCACTCAGAGTCCCTCCTGAGCTTCTAAAGTCCTCAGCCTAGCTGTTCGGAGGAGCTCAGTCTGGGTACGGCTCAGCAGCAGTTTGTCGCTAGTGTGGAAACGATCCTACACAAAGACCATGTACACGATGAGTTTCAAACACACTCCTGTTGCCAGGTGTTCAATGCATTCTGGGAAACAGGAGGGCACCGGACCACCAATAGCTACCGAAATGTTCCTAGCTAAAAATGAACTCGGGGCTCTTGAGGACAAAAATGAAATATGTTTTCTCACTGATATTTGGACAGATGATAAAACACACACGAAGAGAAGGTCAGACTGTGTTCTCACCTGGGTCAGGCTCTTTGTTTCTGTTTTTACTTCTGGTCCCCCCCCGCCGGTAACCCGACCAAACCAGCAGAGTGAATGATGTGTGGTTTGTACTCAAGTATTGTGTTCTGAAAAGAAACAGAATCACAAGAAAAAGGTTCAAATCAAAACTAGTAATGGATTTAGACCAGAGGAAATGGTCTAAAAGACCTGAAGACACCCTCTGAGTCCTCCACCTGAGGTAGGACCTGTCACGGTGCAGTGTAGATGGTGGTGGACCCATGTGTGGTGGAGCTGGACCAGGAGGCAAAAATGCCAGATCAGGTAAAAAATAAAAAGGATCTAATGAATAATGGCAGGTAGGATGATGCAACAGGAGCAATGTAACAGGATGAAAACACAACAATGATCTGACAAAGGACAAGACGGGGTACACGTACACAAGGATAATCAGAAACACACGAGTAGGATAACAAGGGGCAGGTAAGTCCAATAAACTCATCAGGGGTAAACAAGATCAAGAGTCCCTGAACCTGAATCCATCCTTCAGAACCAGGTTTGTAGATTTGGAGGTGCTGCTCCTCATCCTCATCCCAGCTGCTTCAAGCTCAACCATGACCAGTGTTGGGAACGTTACTTTAAAAAAGTAATTAGTTATAGTTACTGATTATTTTATCAAAAAAATAACTAAGATCATAAAAGTAACTAATTACCAACAAAAATAACTACTTAGTTACTTTTTTCATTAAAGAATGCAAGAATTACTACAATAGTGAAATATAAATGACTTATGACTGGAACATAATAAAATGTATGTCCAAATGTTTTATATAAACCTGAATAATTTCAATAAATAAGCACTTAACAGGAGGAACTACTAACAGGAACATTACACTTCTCTAGACTATTAAAAGGTCACTGTGTGATATTTAACAAGACCCCAATCAGCTAAAATTTAAAATTGCAAATAGAAACACCTGTAAAGGTTCCCGAGCCTTTAAATGGTCTCTCAGTCTAGTTAAATTACAGAAATGAATTTAATTTTGCACAGTATTTTAATCTTTCCTGCTTCACATAATTGTGTGTTTTTAGTAATATTTCTGTTGCTGGTAATCTAGTAATTGTTAAATAAATAAATAAAATCCTTTAAAATGACACTAGAAGAGGCAAAAGCCTGATGGAGGACTTACATTTACTAACTTGGGTCAGACCCAACCACAGAAGAGCTGAAGCTGGGTGGTAAACACACACAGGTAGTTCTAATAACACCTGAGCTCCATGACGTTTGAGACTGATGCATCAGTGTTACAGCGGGACTAAAGACATGATCAGAAACAAGTTACAGCTGGATGATCTAGGAAGGTAGAAGATCAGGAAGTCTGAGCGGTGAACAGGTGAGCAGACCTTCGGGACGTCCCGCTGTCACGCTAAGAAGGGCACGGCTGCAGACCCGCAGATTCGCTGCTGCAGATTCCCACCTGCAGCAGCGAATCTGCGGGGGGTCTGCAGCCGTAGATATTCATCACGTCTTCCTCGTTCTTCACGGGCCGTGATGCGCTTGGATGAAAACATCTACCTCTAGCTCCTGATCAGCTGATGACAGCTTCAGCACACCGCGCTGCTTAACGCACGCATTTCCTTATCAGTAACAGAAACGAAGTTTTGTTAAAAGAAGACGTGGGCCGCTGCTGTAAAAAAAGTGAGGCGCGAACCGGAAAAGCTTCTGCCACAATTCAACAACGGATTATGAAAGAACGGATAACGCTCGAAACACGCAGATTCTTCCTGATGTGAGAGGTGAGTCTCCACTTTGTTTTGGTTGTTTTGGCGTCGACATCATCCTAGCACGCCGACACCTCTCTCTCCCTGGCTGCAGCTGAAGTGTGGCGGTCAGAAAGCCTGTTGCTCAACGTTCGACAAGCACATAGTAACGCACAACCTTCCGTCCCCAGTAACGGTAACGGCGTTGTAACGGCGGGAAAAGTAATTAATTAGATTATTCCGTTACCTATAAAAGAACGCTGTTAGAAACGCCGTTATACTTAAACGGCGTTACTCCCAACACTGACCATGTCCCTCTAAATAAGACCTGAGGGTCATAGTTTAATGAAGCCAAGAAGAAAGAGGCAAGATCCTCCTGCCATCAAACTTGATCACAAACTTCTACTTGATGCCAGAGACCTTTATGAGACGCTGAAATAGTCTTTAGCACGTTGTTGTCTTCAGACCCACAACTACAGTTTATTTATCAGAAGGCTTAATGATTTCAAAATTAAGTCCTGGATGGATAGAAGAATGTTGACTAATGTTGGAATTTCAGACACAAACTGTATTGGCATCGTTCAGAATTTCCTCAGAAACCTGCTTGTGTTAGTTTTCTGTACTGTGCACCAGCCTGAACTCCTTTCCAGCTGTTTTAATTTCTTCTTTTCCACGCCCTGCTCCGTGTTAATAAATATTTTCTAGTTTATGCAGGAACCAGGTAATTAGATCTAATTTCATATAACTAAAACATGTGATCTGCTTTTTGTTCCTAACGAGTGTGTCTCTCTCTGATATTATTTAGGCTGTAACCGAGTTGTGTGTTTTGCCACAGCAGGACTTTGCCGTGAGTCACGGTGCTGCTGTGGGGACACGGTCTACGCTCCTCATAAATATAACAAACCTTAGAGTGCAGAAAAATGTTCTTCTTTGAAACTGGACAAAAAAGAAATAGAAAAACTATGTCAGTACATAAATATTACAGTCTTTATGTAATCTCTTTGAGAGTCAGAGTTTGTTGTGGAGGCCATGAGGCCGCAGCGCAGGTTCAAAGCAGCGCACACTTTTGATAGACATAAATGCAACGGATGGATTTGTGCAGAAAAGTTTTTAAGAGAAAGCCTAAAGTTCATGAGAAGTGCTTTTAAATAAAGGCAAAGAGGTTGGGGGTGGGGGGTTGTATCCGTGGGCACCGCCTGAAGGCATCACACTCAGAGTGCCAGAGAGAGAGACACGAAGACACAGAAGCATCCGTCACCTATCAATCTTTCCTCTTCTGGTTTTATTTGGTTTACTGTTTTTTTTTTTTCATTCTGTTGTTTACAAAAAATTCTCCTTCAACCTTTCTGCTTTTAAAACTGAGCTCATCACCTCTGTGTGCTGTGGAAACTCCAGAGAAGGGACACGCATCCCTCCAAAGATACAGATATCTTTCTTTTTCTGCAGGCTACCAAAGACATCGCTGTCAGTATTCTTTTACTGTCAAATAATAGAATTAGAGCTCACGTTGCCTCAATAAATCATGGTTTCATGAATGCTTTCTCTCTTTTTTCTGGGTGCATCTGTGCTCCGTTCTCAGTTAAGGTTTGTTGCATTCCACCTGAAGGAGATGACAGGCTCTGCAACTTTAAATCTTGCTGATTTGCACAAAACAACCTGACTCAGAAACACCGTGACAGTGGCCAAACTGTGTGAAAAAGCGAAGCATTCATTTATAGTCTCTACTCACGCAGTCCTCTCTCCAGCAGGGACTCTGAAAAGATCACCAGTCAGCCTTCACAGACAGACAAATGCTCTCTCGCAGTCATATTTAGACTCTGACCGAACAATGTTTCCTGCAGTGTGGGAGGAAAACGGAGCTGCACCAGGAAACCCAGCCTCTCACCAAGGCTGGAATTCAAGCACGTTAAAGCAGCTGATTATATTTATTTTTTGCTGTCAGGTAATAAACGTCAGCTGAGTTTTAAAATCTGAATTCATCACAACACAGAGCAGTTTCCTGTCGTTATGTGGAGGCTGTATAAGTTAAATGATAACAATTTCATGACAATTTATGAAACTTCAGCCATCGGGACTCAGAAATAAAACTATTAGCACCGTAAAAAGTTCTGTCCACCTTAATTATCAGGACTGACACAGGAAGAAGAGCTTTGTGTTTACATGACATGTTTATTTAATTATGTCCAATCCATACCTTCAGACATTTTGAGTTTTCTCTTCTTTTGCGTTGCTGCTATAAACTGACTTTTAGAATTTTAAAACATTTTATTTATTTGTCTTTCAAATGTGTAATTCTGCTTTATGAGACCTATTTTAAATTTACACAGACACTGTAAATGACAAGTAAGACAAGAAAAAAACCCCACTAAGGGTTAAGGAAAGACACAAATAAACATTTAACTGGTGTGCAAATTATGCAACTCTAACAGATTTTAAATTTTAAATGAATCAAATAATTATTATCAATTTTGGGGTGATGTGGCAGAGGAGCCTGTTCATTGGCACACCTAAGAAAACAGCTGAACTGTTAATGGAAAAAAAATACATCTCTGATTTTACACCTTCAAAAAAAAATGATCAGGCATTGCACTAGCTAAAACCTACAACGGTTTAATTATGACATCCAACAGTTTAAATGTGTTAAAAGTGGAAAAATTGAACTTTTTAACAAAAAGCTATATTTTAAGAAAATAATACCTCCACTGGGCATTTACATGTGTGCAGAATGAAAAGTTATTCCTTTAAAAGCTATATTTAAAAAAAAAATAACCAATAAAATTTTTATTTTGTCGGGCACAACACTAAGTTTATGTTTACTTCTACCAGCCATTAGAGGGCACCGTTGCACTAAAAAGTCTGCTCAGCAACGCAAGGCTAGGACTGTGTAAAATGGCGGACTTGGCAAGTCAAGCAGCTGAGCCCTGATTCTGAGCCCAGAAGATGTCCTAACAGTAAATACTGTTATAAAATAAACACATTAGTAGAAATTAGTCCTTAGCCTGTACGATTTGACACTGGACATGATGCTGGCTGGTCACTTCTCGTGTCAGCAGTGAACCAACACCCCGACCGCTGGAAAATGCTGTCTGTTGTTGCATTACCACCTGTAAACACTAGACGTCACCACCGTGTCCGTGTTCCATATTCAAACTTTTAATAATTTTTCTTGATTTATATCACATCTGCTTGTGTGCTCGCCAACTTCATTGATATTTCTTACCAACGTCTATTCTAAATATTCCTATTAGCTTAGCTGGGTCAAAGGTCACAATAAGATTCCTGACTCCTGGTGTGAGATGAAAGCTGACCAAAATAGGGCTCTGGAGTCTTCTGACTCTGAAAGGCGCTTTACGAGTGTGGGTCTTTTATCATTATCATTTATGATTGCTGGATTGAGAGCTGGAAGCCGAGGGGAGAGCGAAACACAGCAGCAGCAATAGAAGCAGCAAAGAGACACCAACTGCAGGAAGCAGCCAAGCAGCAGAAACAGTAACTAAAGCAAGCAGACAGTTGAAATCTGGTGTGTGGTGTTTCTATGTGTGACACAGAGCTAGCTGTTAATGCTACAGTGTGCACCTCTCCCACACAGCTGTGCTCCCAGAGCCATAATGACATATTGTCTTTTTGATGCGTGTGGGCTGCCGTAGCTGCAATACCTATTCTGAACTGCGTGGCCCTAATGAGTCAAACATTTTCACACGCTGTGGCTTTAAAGATTCTGTTCACTTGTTTTTACAACACAGTTGCAGTGGTCTCTAGTATTAATGGATGCCCTGTGTGCTGATTTCTGTGGGAAAAAAAGCTCTTGCACTCCTGTTTCAGTAACTACAATTGGGACAGAGGAGAGGGGGGCATAAGACACAGGTTTTGGAGTCTTATTTCCTGATTTTTGATATCTTGCCTCTGATTGGCTAACAACATGCGACTCTACCACAGACTCTGTTTGCTCTGCAAATAACAAAAGCTTGAAGGAGTTCTGCTGTGTGGTGAAGCTGCTCGTGCTAACGGCTAGCTTCCCTGTCATCAGCCAAAATGAACGAGTCCATGAATGCTAATTTTCAATGTTTCAGTTGCTCTATATGTAAATATATAGAGCATATCTTTATATATAAGATTAAGGTGTTTCCTTTTTCTATCGACTAAAGCAGGAAATGTGGGTAGATGACTACTAACCCTAATCCTAACCCTGAACCTGCATGCTGAACTCAGAGTGACTGATCATGTTTAAAAAATAACAAGTAAAAAAAACAGTTTCTCTGTGAAATAGCTCTTTAGGCTATGTTCCGTGTCCCATTTGGCTGCAGAGCAATCAGAATTGAGTGCTGAAGACAAGCCTTACAGCATTACACCCACAGTTGGAGCAGCATAGCGTCAGCTCTAATGCCACGCCCTATACCAAAACTTTATTTGGAAATATTTTTGGTTGTTTTAAAATCCAACGGACACGGTGATTGGGGGGGGGGGGGGGGGGACAGGACAAAAATAACAATAAAGGATGTGCAAGAATCTGCTTCTGCAGAAAAAGAGAAAGAAGGGGACTCAAAAAAATGCACAAGAAAAACATATCACTGTGCAACTGCACGAGGATAAAAAGTAACAGTTTTTACTGAAAAGCACCTGGTAAAAATTCATAATACATTTAGTGACAACTGCAGCTCTAGGTAATGTGTCAAACACACCTAAGTCCACACTTTTGAGAGCACCATGTGAGCACTGGTGTGTGTATGTAAGGTTTCTCTACAGAAACGTTCAATAGTGAGCATAAGTGGCCATAGACCTTCCATTTAGGTTATTAAAAAGGTATAAAAAGTACATTTGTGTGTCACTTGATCCAGTAATGCTGTCACTTGCTTGTATTTATATGACCAGCTCAACAACAGCTCAAATGTGATCACAAAGATCATGTTACCTGTTTTTATTCCTTCTTGCTGCTGCCGAGTGGCTGGTCTCTGCCTCGTGGGACTGAAGGAACAGATGGAGGAATCCCTTTCCTCATTGCCCACTCCTGCTACAGTTTCCATCCCTCAGGAGGTCTCACATCTCCCTCAACACAGAGGTGTTTTCAAATTAAATACTTTTTAATGAACTGGAAAACCTGCTGGTACCGGTGTGTGTGTGTGTGTGTGTGTGTGTGTGTGCGTGTGCGTGTGCGTGTGTGTGTGTGTGTGTGTGTGTGTGTGTGTGTGTGTGTGTGTGTGTGTGAGAAGGACGTGCTGCAGAGCAGAATGAGAAAATGAAAAGCAAAACTGTGCGAGAGATTAAAAAGGCAGAGGTATTTGGATTGCAGTCTGGTGATTGCACAGCCGGTGTGTGGCATCGTGAAGAGTCTGCTTGTTAATTGTATATCTCAGCAGTTCTAATTGCTTTAATTCCCTGTAATTAATCAGTAATTGCAGTGAGGATCCGTGCACAGCTTTGCCATGTACGCAAAAGAACTTTTCAATATGGAGTACATAAATATAGATGAGAGAAAGGCAACCAACAACGCTGGTGTGAAAACAGAAATGGAAAAAGAAAGAGAATGGATTGAAAAAATGGTTTATTTAAAGGTCTTGGAAATCTGATGTTTCTTTAATGGTTTCTGTGTAAAAATGATTAACATGGAGCAAAGACTTTTAGTTGTGACTTCAAAACAAACGTCATTGCTCAAATGGACCAAACATCAAATCACATGTTCAGACAATACCCACAGAGATCTTATGGTCACTCTTTCCAAAGTCTGGAACTGGAACAGATTAGGGAAATGTAGTTTTACAGGAGGGGTGCAGCTGTTCCAGAGAGGGAGTCCCCTGTCCCGTCTGTGCAACAGAATCCCCCCTACTCATCAGGAATCTGCATGGTAATCCCCCATCTCCATCTCCCTCCCCATCCTCACCCTGCCTCCCTCATTAATTCATAATTAAGACAGCAGACCACCCACTCACACACCTCTTCATTGTAAATATTGCACGTAAATACTTTTTCTGCTCAGAATTTTTAATTTACTGAGGTTGGAGCTGAGGGTAGTAGACTCACTGAACTGTGTGTGCATGTGTGTGTGTGTGTTATAATAATTCCTACACTGTTTCTTCCATCATCCCTAGATGAAAGCAAACCTTTGTCATTCTCTATCGTTTTCTAAACGAGAGTTGGTGGCTGGTCTTTGGAAACCTGCTGCTCCCCTCCCTTTCCTCTGTCTTCGCTCTGCCCCTTTATTATGCACGCACACACACACGCACGCACACACACACACGCGCGCGCACACACACACACACACACACACACACACACACACACACACACAAACGTCTCAGATTCCCTCATAACAAGCCAGATTTCTCACAGATCTCCATCAATTTGTGTCACACTAGGGGTTCCCTGAACAAAGTTGCCGTTTCCACATCACCCACAACTTCTATGCATTATTAAGGCTGTAAAAACAGGCTGCAAAGTGCCTGCAACAGCTTTGGTTACATAGCTAAAAGATCCAAAGCACCGAGCAACGAGAAGACCGAATCGAGAGCGTGAGCCGGATGATAAAAGATGAACATTTTAAATGTGGCCATGTACTGCTTAGTGATGCAGAAGCAGGAATCTTGCTCTCAAGTTCTCTTTACTGTGTTTGTTCATTAAAGAGATTTCCCGACATGCATCTCATCCATGAGCCTCTCGTGTGTGTGTGTGTGTGTGTGTGTGTGTGTGTGTGTTTGAGAGGCTTGCATTGATCTCTAAATGGCACCACAATAATATTAAAAGGCTCCATGTTTAATAGTAATCATGCATTTTTCAAGAACTCTGAAATTACATTCAGCTTTCTGCAGATCATATCTACCAGGTTTAATTTAATAAATATCAATAAAGTATTAATATGTGAACAAAATTAGAACCCATTTATCCTGGAAATCTTCACAAGGGGACAAAATTGACCCTTAAACTCAAGTATTTAAGAATTGTAACTCAACTCAAGAATTGCTATTAGGAATGGTTCTCTGTGGCACTTTTACAAACTGGACAATCAGTGCAGCTAGGGCTTAATTAAAGGAAGCCAACATAAAAAGACTCTGTTGACAAAAACCTGAGGAATATGCTAACTCAGAGAATGCGTCACAGGGTATTCAGCCACTAATGAGTTTCATTTAACTGCAGCGATGAAAGGTCAGAGTCCTCAGCTTGGTTCCATGAGCCATAAAATACCTGAATGGATTAATTTTCAAACACTGTGGCAATCCACCGTTGATAACAAACTCACGCAGAGTGAAGGGACACGTTAGAGACAGGAGTATTGTGTAAAGCGTCCAGCTGGGAAAGTTCTATTAAAATAATATTTCACTAAACTGTCTGATTTACCAACTAAATCTGCAGAATTAGACCCAGTACCTTAAAGGTGTGGAACACTGAAAAAACATTTTTAATGGTTATTTGTTCACTCTTGCTGAACATGAAAATAGTCTCCTACACCTATCTCCTGCTTTAGCTTGTGATAGAAAATAAAAAGCCTGACAGGTCTACGTCACACTGGGAATTGAACTCACCCATATTGACTCACAACTCAACTCAACTTTATTTGTAAATCGCGCCTTTCAGGCAAAAAGATGCCACCAAGGCGCTACACTGATAGAGTAAAAAAATTAAACATTATGTCCAGAAAATAAAAACATTGTATCACAAGATACGGATAAAAATACGGTGAGTACACAGATTGCTATAAGTAAAACAATAAAAACTTAGAAAGTAAAAAGACAGATCATAAAAGTAGGTTTTTAGCCTTGCCTTAAAAACCGCAGCAGAGGTGGAGGCCCTTATGCTGAGAGGAAGCTCGTTCCAAACCTTAGGACCTGCCACAGCAAAGGCCCTATCACCACGTGTCTTTAGGCGCGTTCTTGGGACCGAGAGAGCATGAGGTTCTTCGAGCGGAGGGACCGTACAGGGGTGTACGGCTGAAGCAGTGACACCAAGTAAGGAGGGGCCAAACAATTTAACGTTTTAAAAACCAGTAAGAGTATTTTAAAAGGAATCCTTACATACTGGTAAATGGGCAGCCAATGAAGCGCAGCCAGGACAGGAGTCATGTGGTCATACTTGCGCCTGCCCTCTAAAAATCTGGCAGCAGCATTCTGCACCATTTGCAACCTGGCTATTGAGCCCTTGCTCACACCGAATAAAACAGAGTTGCAGTAGTCCAGTCGCACCGTAATAAAAGCATGGACTACCGTCTCAAGATCATGTCATGACAAAAATAGTTTGATCTTTGCCAACTGACGAAGGTGGAAAAAGGAGGAGGAAATCACTCCATTGATGTGGGTATCAAAACTAAGGGCGCTATCAAGTTTGACATCAAGATTAGTCACCGATGTAGTCAGCTGGCCATTAAATGACCCACAGTCAGTTAGGGAAGAGTCAGAATGTATGCTTGGAGCAAACAGTATAGTCTCTGTGTTGAGATCATTTAGACTCAGAAAATTTTCCGTCATCCAGGTCTTGATCTCCCTCAAACAGTTAGTAAGAATAGAAATAGAGAGACCACTTGACATGTTCAGAGGCAGGTACAGCTGACAATCGTCAGCATATAGGTGGAATTGAACTCCAAGCTCACGACAGATGTCACCTAAAGGCAGAATGTAAACAGAAAACAACAGAGGTCCCAATATCGAGCCCTGTGGTACCCCCCAGGGTAGATCAACAGGAAAGGCTGCTGTTTGTCAGCGTCCAGAATCAGCAGAGAACACCTCGGTCAACAAAAGCTAACCACTAGCATTAGCAAATCACTCACATGGGTACAGCTCCCCCAGACTTGTTATTTGTGGAGATAAAACATCCATGTCCCCAAGCAGAGTCAGTGGTGGAGTCACGTTGCTTTTATCCAATCTGAGGCAAGATATCAGGAATAAGACTGAAAATCCTCTTGTTTAAAGCACAGCTGTGATGTCTCTGGCTGGTCCTGCTGGGCCAGGGGCTTATTGGCTTTTAGTGCCCTGAGTATGGCCTGTAAGGCATTCTTTCCTAGATACCACTGCAAGTGTATAGATTAAACAAGGAAACTACTCCTTTCAAAGGTTTCGTTCACTGAGAAAATGTGTAATATTTCTTCTGTTTGAAAGGTCATTCTTAGTTGCATATTTATGCAGAACGTGAATATTTCCTGCATTAGCTACAGAAACAAAATAGATGGAAAAACATCAGGTCAGAAAATGCTAGTCTCTTCTACATCCATTTTGCATTCAGGAGAAAGAAGAGCACATTTCTTATTTTTTATTTTATTTTTTTCCTCGTGTCCTGTCTGGTTGTGAAGCAAACAGAATTAATGTCTGAATGCTGATGACAAGCCTTACAGATTTACTCTCAGGTGGAGCATCAACGCTTCTGCTTTTAATGTCATGCTTGATATTTACAACTTTATTGTTATTGTTATTTGAATGCTTGTAATTCCGTCCGGACACGGAGACAGAGGTGAAAGAGAAAGGAAGAGACAAAAGGAAGGGGGTGGGGGTGGGGGTGGGGGGTCCACAAAACAAACAATCAATGATTAAAAAGAGTCTGCTTCCAGACCTGCAGAAAAGGGACACACAGCAATACAACAGGAGCAAGCTTTCACTGCGTCAACCTGATGAAGAAATATAAAATCAACATTGTTTTACTGAACAATCACGATAATAAGTCACAGTGCATTTAGTGCCGTGTTGAACGTGCCCAAGTCCATACTTATGAGAGCACCAAGTGAGCACCTGTGTGTGTACACGCGCTTGTTTATGTAAGGTTTCTCTATAGGAGCGTCCAATAGAGAATGCGAGGGGCCACAGATCTGGCCCCCAAAGATGTGTAGGAGATGGAGGGAGCTCCAAGTCTCACAGATCCAGGAGCTGCCCCAGAGCACATGGACCCCAGAGAGACTGCGACCAGAAAAGCCCCCGCCCCCCTCGAGAGGCGCAGAGGATTGTCCCGGGGGACCACTACCAGCAGCCGGCAGAGTCCTGGGAGACATCAGCGGCAAGCCCACAGGCAAGGGCGTCAGTTTGTTTTTAGAATTGCTGGGGACAATAACCATACACTTGAGTGGGGTTTAAAAATTGCTGGGGACAATCATTAAATAGGCTAGCATATTTAAGTAGTCATCAGTTTTTAATGTTTCACTCTAATATGCACAGTAGTGTATTGACAGTTATTAAAAATCCTGTTTTGTTTTTCCAACGGCACTGAAACCCCCCATTAGCCTGTAAGCAAGGTGGAATCTTTACATCCGTATAGCTAGCCTAGGAAAAAAGATCTTGTATTATTATTATTATTATTGTATTATATTATATATATCCTTGTTATATTATTTGTGACTGTCAAATTAGATTTTCAGAGAAAAATACTCATCTTTATATCAGGCTCCACTCTCTGGTCAACTCCACGCTCCGACAACCTAGCTGCCCATGAACTACCGGATTCACTGATTTTAATACACTTTTCATTTCGTTTCATGGCATTTGTTTACCATCTTTTCCGGGAAAGACAACTCTCGGCGCATGCTCAACCTATTTATTCGGATTGAATGCTTGGTGCATAAAATAGCGTCCGTGTAAACAGACATTTGGGATTTCCGAACAGCCAAGATTTTCATCGGATAGAGGAGATTTTGCGCATGTAAACGTGGCTAATGTGTGTTAGCCAGCATCACACTGTGTTCAGATTAAAAAGACAGCGAAGTAACTTAACACTCACTCACGAGAAGTTAGCTCATATTAGCGACATGCTAATCGAAGCATTATCACCCATATAACTTGCTTTTCTTTTTAAAGCTACAGCTAAACTTCTCACAGAACACTCCCAAGAGCCCTCGCATGTCAAAAACAAGTCACAAAAGCTACTTAACTCAACTTAAAATCGACTTAACAACATATTATTCAGCTCACGTGTACTCACCCACCAGCTACATGCTAACAGCTGGGGTGGCTGTAAGCACGCCTGAAGGACCCCTGCATTAATCGCATTCAAATATCACCTTCTTTTGGTGTTAAATAAAATATAACATTGCTTACCTCTTGGAGCTAAACAAGAATAAAAGATTCTTGAGCAGTGTGGGTGACGTGCTCTTCTGCTTATCACAACTGCTGACAGCTGCATGCAGGGCAGCAGGGTAGAGAACTCAGCATAACGCAGGGCGCTTTTTCAGAAATGTTACAAATTAATTAATTAATTATGGTTTTATTTTTATTTAAAGCTCAAGTATAAATAATTAGATGCCAGTTGCGACATTAAAAAAATCTGCTGGGAGCAGACGTAGGTATACGATCTGAGCTGGTAAAAAAAAACAAAAAAACTCATCAGCAGGCTTTTTTGAAAGTGGGGGGGGGGGGGGGGGGGGGGGGCACAGCTGCCAATCACAAATTTTGCCGGGGACATGTCCCCGGCGTCCCCGGTTAAAATGACGCCTATGTCCACAGGCCTGCCCGCAGCCTCCCACCCCCAAGACGGCCGAGCCCAGAACCAAGCGACCTGGGACCCAGGGGCGACCAGCCCCGCCGGGGAACCAGCAGAGCCCAGGGACCCAGATCCCACCAGGCAGCCACCAGGATTGATCAGGCAGACGCTAAAAATTTTAAACCCCCTGACCCCGGAGCCGCAAACACTCAGGCAGACCAAGGCACCACACTCCACACCAAGTGTGACAGGGGGAGGGGAGGCGAAGATGTATAGCATCAAAAGAAGTCTCAGGAGAGGGGAGGAGTCAAAGGCCCCACCTGACATATACAGTCATACACAAACACAGTCACACACTCCCTCCCACACATACACATACTACCTAAGATACAAAAATGCATGCCAGACACCCACTCATACTCCCCATACACACCCTATTCACTCTGGTCCCGGTACTGCAGCACAAAGGGTACAACCATCACCGGTTCCCAGAGTTCGACCCTTTCTGCTGGGGTGCTGATGAGCAGGCTCCCCGCCCAACACCAAGCAACGCGACCCACCACCCCAGCCAGCCAGACGGCCAGATCCCCCTCCTAACCGCCAGCCCCGGGAAGCCAAGCGACAACAGAGGTGTGCTAAGACCCCTAGTCACCCTCCGCCTGCTCCAGCACAGTGTTGGTGCGTGTTGATGAGGTGCATTTGTTGCTGTGGTGAGCGGGCAGTGCAGGCATCGTCTGGCCTATGCCAGCTGATGCCACCACACCACACAGGAGAGCACATTTCTGCCACTAGAAGTTAGCATTAGCAACTGCACACCATGGAGAAACACGCTCAGGTTTGTGTTATTTGTGGAAATAAAACATCCACATTGCATTTTTTACCCAAGAAAGACGAGCAAGCAAGGGCAGGGGAAGAGTTGCATTCTTAGTAGCCAATCAGAGTCGAGACCTTAGCATTTCATGATTATTAATGAGCAAGACTCCAAATTCAGTCAGTTTCCACTCCCCACTCTTCCAGCTAACTTCTACTTCCTGAAACAGGAGTGTCAGGACTCTTTTACTGCAGGGAACAATTCACAACTCATTCATACCAGATCAGAGCAGATTTATTGCACATGTGACTCATTTAAAAGAGGGCATGCCTTTCATGTCAGAGTTTTAAACTAAGATCATCTTTTCTTGAGAAATGATCAAGTGACTCATGCAAACATACAAAGTATTAAAACTCCAACAGCTGCCTACACAAGATGTTAAGTTAGTGTGTAACTCTTGGGGCTCATGCTGGTGATGTCTCCTAACTATTACAACACCACATTTTAGCTTAACATCTATAAATCTGGTCCAATTACAGCTGTTCTTTTTGTTTATTAGGGTCTGTTGGTGATAGACGTCTAAATTCAATGATTACTTTCTGAGAGAGGTGTGAGACAGACAAGGTTGACTCAAAAGGCAAATGGTTGATTTCATTGAAAGGTTTGAAATAAAAGCTGTGTTTGCACTGCACACACTAACGCTCCATTCTGAAATGTTTTATGATCTCATCTGTTTTTATTGTGCGGTTTTTCTGACAACAACTGAAATGCAGTCAGATGAACGGTCTACGGCCCTGAAGTGATGCGCACGTGTGCATGCTGTATTTAAGTCATGGCCATGCTTGCTTCATCCACTGTTGCAACCCATGATCAAATGCAGAATTGCACCGTGTGTCTCCCTTCGGTGACACAAATAAACGTTCAGACTTTATAAACCATTTAACCACATTAGAATTTATAAACAAATCTCATTTGTTTTGCTCAAACTGTGATAAACCATCAAATACGGGTTAAGCAAGTCCGATTTGAGCCACGTTTGCCTTTGGTGTGACGATACACTGTCATTTAGCACTGATAATGGGAATGGCTTTTAGCCACTGGCACTATGTACTTTACCTGACAGTCATAACCATTCGTGTTTCCGTTTGGGTCACCTCCTCAAGTTTACCAGCCACAGATGCGTTATACATGCAATCATTAGAAACATCTAACGATGACTTTCTGTTACAACTTCTATTAAAAGTCTTCTCGTAGTTAAGGGCGCCCTCAAGGGGTGGCCAGGGGTGGCCATGGCCACCCCTAGAAAAATATTGCCCCCCCCCAGGAAAAGCCAGTGTTAACAAATCATATTGATGTTCAGTCAAACCATATATTGATCTTGTTTATTCAAGACATAATTGTAAAACAAAAGAAAATATTACAATTAATGAGTAAAGAAATAATCAGAAATTTAAAAAATACATATGTTTCTGCTACTCAACTTTAAAAAAAGTTTTTATCTCCATAGTTTTTTTATTTTTTGTGAACACAGCAACAGGTGAATTAACCAAAAAAAAGCATTTTTTAATTAAATTTGGGATAACATTTTAAACAACTGAAATGTATATCTGAAATGTTTGTGTTGGTAAAAGTGAAGTTAAATGTTTTGGATACGTACAGTTATTTTGATAAAAACTAATAAAAACGCAATGCAGTACATCGCCACAGGCTAAATTCTCCCAGAGTTACCACAAGGACCAATTTGGTGTGCCACCCAAAAAATGTCTTTCGCCCCATCTGGCCACCCCTATCAAAATTTTCTGGAAGAAGAAGAAGAAAAGATCTTTTCTATAGCGCCTCTCATGATAAAAATCTCGAGGTGCTTCACAAAAACAAAAAATGTAAAATATAAAAAACAATTTAGAAAATGATTAAAAATACTTTTAGAATGACCAAAAATAGACAATTGTGACTAAAAAATGTAAAGAAAGAGAGTGAATAGGAAAGAGGGAAATCAGTGGATCCTGAGGAAGGTGGAATAGGTGGGGAGAGCAGAACAAGGAGAGGGTGATGAGGGTGACGTGATGGAGGCGCCCCTGCTCGTGGTTTTTGAGATTTCAGACACAGGCACCATCTTTTAGACAATGGTGATAAAAATGTTCACTTGGCATTAATGGCTGTGATGGGAACAAGAGGTCGTGTGTGTGAAAGCAGAACAACAACCTGTGTCTGCTTGGTTTTTTCTAGCTGATACAGAATATTTACTCAATGTATATTCAGAACTGAGAATGTGTTGATATTTTTCGGCAGTATGGTTCAGATGAAGATGAGAAAAAGGTCATGTGGTTCCAGAGAGCACAGACCATCTAATCTAAAGTTCTACACATCTCATCAGCGTACCCACCCATGATCAGGCCCAGCTGGCTCTCCCTCTCAAACACCCTCCCCCTTCTGGATTCACCCTTATCTTCGTTACAGTCTCAGTAATATGATCAAACCTGCTTGGTGAAACCCAACCTTTGTTTTATTCGATGGCGGCATGGAATGAGATTCTATTAATAACAGCAGCCCAATTGGGTTGGCTGGCTGACTCCCGGCGGAGGCAGCGCTGAAAAGGTTACGCAGGTGGAGTTGTAGCGAAGATGGGGGTGAGAAGGAGATGATTCTGCCTTGATCACTGGCTCTGAACAAGGTGTTATCAGCTGCAGCAGAAAGGCAGAAGGGGGGGGGGGGGGGGGGGGAGCAGCCAGAATGGCGTTAATGACTCGCCTTGTTTTTTTTGAAGCAGAGTTGCGTTTTCAAACGCGAGGCAATTAGAGGGGGATTTGTTCTGTTGTGCTCTGGTTTCAGCAGTGACTTAGTGAAGCTGTCATCTGCCGGCCAATCAGCACCGGACAGGAGTGACTGCTGAGGGCCACCACACGCGGTGATGTGACGTAATTTCTGCTCATAAACACACTTGAAACACACACCGTACCCCGTGCCTTGAAGACAGCAGGTAATGTTTGAATGCATGCACACGCTGTTGTTGAAAAGCATCCGTGTGCTCAGACACACGGCGTTTGTGAAGCACAGGTGACACATTATCGGAATTCTTCACATCTCATTATGTTGCCTTGCACAAAAGACAGAAAGGGGAGAATAAATTTGCCCCTGCTTGCTCCCAAACCGCTCTCTTTGTCTCCTCGGATTATCCATCAGAGCAGCAACACACCCACTATTAGTTTGCTGCTGCTGCTGACCCCAGTCATTCATTTAATTGGCTGTTAATTGCTATTCTCTCTACAAAAGACAATGTATATGTGGGGCTATATTTAGGCTCGCCCCTCGATGGCTCTTCATGCTAAATTACAACTTTCAGCCAGGAGCTGAAGGGCCCCATTGTGGCCTGTCGTTCTCCCCCTCTGTGACTGACTGACAGGCCGAGGAGGGGGGAAGACATCCCTCCCACCCAGCTCCTATCCTTCTCTTCACTCCTCTCTTTCCCCTTCTTTTTCCTTTTGCCATCAGCTGCTCTACTGTACAATCCGACACCTGGATGAGGCTGCATACCTGTCCTTTTTGACACAACAGCAGCAACTTTTTATTAGTTTCCCTAAATTGTACGCTACTTCCTACGAGGGCAGAAAAACAGTACTCATCTATTTAGCTATTTGTTTCTGAACCCGTGCCGTGTGCTTTGCTCGACTTTCCTCTAACTCAAAGTTCAGACGTCTTGATTTATAAAAAAAATAAAAAAAATGTCTTTCCTGTTTTGGCAGTGCGCCATGTTTAGCCATCCTTGCACGTCCACTCCAGCAACCCAGAGCAGACCAGCTGCATTTGAGTCACGTAGGATTACAACACACACACACACACACACACACACACACACACACACACACACACACACACACACACACACACACACACACACACACACACACACACACACACACACACACACACACACACACACACACACACACACACACACACACACACACACGTGTTTACGACACAGATGTGAGGCTGACGGATGACGCGGGTTTCTGCAGTCGGTTGGTGGAAATCCCAGATTACTCAGCTTTCTCATTTCCCGCTCCATCCCTCATTTCTGTCTTTCTGTGTCTTTGTCGACCAGGTCGTATTAGTTCATGTAAAACACAGAGCTTCGAGAAGGAAAACGGTGCGAAGCAAGCTGTAGTGGTGGGGTCCTGATTTATGGCGCTGACTTTTCATTTGTAATACCCTGATTATCTCCTGGGAGCTGGGAGGGAGAGTGATGAAGAGCGGGGGAAAGATGGAGGTCCAACACTGGTGAGAGGCCTGAGCAGCTTAATAACGTGTACATGCCCGCAGTGTCGGGGGGATATACAGCAACAAAAAAAAAAAATGCTGCCCTCTTAAAATGAGATGGGGAAATGATGGAGCAGAGCAAACCTCATGTTTCAGCAGATTTAATTGTGAAAGAGCAAGTCTGTAATTTTTGCCTGCTAACCACTTTTGTTTATTGTCATGATTTTCCCATCATTAAGCTCGTCCGCACCTTTTGGACGAAGTGAAGACACTTCAAAAACTTGAAATGAATATAAATTCTTCCAGCTTTAGGATGCAAATCCACTGAGAGTGACAGTGATGAGATAATTAGTGCAAATTCTCTCCTAATGACAGCTGCTAACATTAGTTACAAGCCTCTCGGATGCAGGTGTGTTGTGCAGAAATGAAGGAACGTGCAATTTGCAGAGTGGGATAATCTCGCTAGTTTCTTTAACTGAATAATTCACCTTCAGGACAAGCTGTAATTTTAAAGAGATTGTGTGAAATGCAACAGATGATGTTTCTTTCACACGTTAAAACGATTCTCGGAGGATTAGACGCATCCCTGTTACAACCATTTGCTCGTTTTCCTGAAAATGTTGTACTTGTGCACGCACTCAGAATTCGCAAAGGTGGATTCATTCCCTAAAAACGACACCCCCGTCATCTCTGTGACGGTCCTAATAATCATCATTACAAACCGCGCTGTTGTTGTTGTAATCAGATCTGCGCTGAAGCAGTTTTATCAAAATGCTGCATGAACCCTGCTCACAATAATTGGTACGGTTCTGCACGCGTGTTAGCAGCGACTACGTCTCCAGTTTCCACATGCTGCTATTATCACAGCACATAATACCTTGCTGATTATCCATTCAACAAAGCATGGCTATCGTAACTGCTATGATAATAGCACACGTGGCTGTGATAATCCACACGACTGGTGCACTCTGCCTCTCTGATGCTAATGATGATGGTGGGTGGTCGTACGCACAAGCAGCGGCGGCTGGTGGGAAACCTCTCCTGGTTCTGTTGGGAGTCAAATGAGTTGTGCGCTACAGGGTAAATCCTTCTGACCCTGAACGGGCGGCGCCGGGCGCTACGCTCGCTGAGATGGAGGGCGAGGTCGGAGGGATATCACGGCTCGTCTCCTCTTGAGGGCCGCGGATCATATCATTACAAGAGCTGATTAACTCATTTAGTTTGCTTGATTAAGTAAAAAAAAGCAGACACCTGTTTACCCTACTGCATGCTAATGTTGCTATGACAACAGTCAAGTACCCATTGTCTCCAGCTCTGCCTGCACAATTCGCACTTCCTCCTCAACCGCCATGTTTATTCCTCCACCACACACACACACACACACACACACACACACACACACACACACACACACACACACACACACACACACACACACACACACACACACACACACACACACACACACACACACACACAGATGTCCCTCTGCTGGGCTGCTCCATCTGAAGCTGCTGAGGTACTAGGAAGATCAGGTTTTCCACCCAGTGGAGCGAGAGCATGCTCACCTCTTCCCCATGGTCCACCCAGCAGCACCTGTGTGTGTGTGTGTGTGTGTGTGTATGCATACTTTTCTGTGACATTTCAGGTCCAAAGTGGAGCAGGCTGTAGCACACAGGTGCATTTCATGCTATCAAATGGATTCTGTGAGTGTTATATGTGTTTGTGGAGGTTTGAGACTGTTCAGTTTTAAAGTTAGTAGTCTCACAACAACCCTGTTCTACCAGCTCGCCCACACTCTCTGTGACCTGTACCATCTATTAGAATATACCTCGATTGCTACAAGTGAGGAAACGTAGCCACCTTTAGAGGGGACAATGTTAAGTTTGCCCTAACCCGATGTTTGAGATTATGGGATTGCCTTAGTTCCCCTGTGATACAAGCGCAGCATCTTGGAAGGCACTAGTAATATGCTCGAGAGCTGGAATTGAAGGGAATACTGACACAACATCCGTGTGCAAAGGAGTGTTGTTTCAAAGAAAATAGCATGTATCATCTTTTGTGTGTTTATGTGCAATATTTCCATTGTTTTAATTCTGTTCTAAACACAGAGTGGTAGAATATTTGTTTATACCTTTTTTTGCTGTTTTTCTTAATGTCTTTTGTTAGATCTTCTGAGTTCTGTATGTGTTTTTGTTTGTTCCATCTGTAGTTTATTTATTTGTTTTTCCATTACCATTGTAGTTTTTCCGTTGTCTGCCGGTATCGTTTCTGGATAGTGATGTCCTGGCTTTTGTAACTTTACTGTGTTGTATCTTGCTGTTTTGTAGTATCCCAACTACATTATTTCTTCTTCTTTCTGCACATTGGCAGTGCTCTGAGGAAGGCTGCAGCGTTAACCGAAACTTGTCAGCAAAAAGAGGTAAAAGCAAATCTTCTACTACACTGTATTTAGAAAAGACTTTCATTCAGATATAAACACAGAAAGCATAAAACAAGCAGATAATACGATCAAGAATGAAAAGAAGCAGAATGAAGAGATACCTCTTATAAGTCTCTGCCCCTTTAAAAAAATGAATAAAAATAAAAAGAAAGCAACAGTCTCAGTGTTTAAATGTTAGAAATACTTTGGATCAGGGGCGGCGTTAGGCCCGGCTACTTGGGCTGAAGCCCCGAATGTTTTATGAAAAGCCCCAGATCTCAAACGTAGAAGTAACATGCAGTACCAAAGTCCAACAGAGAGGGAGCAGCTGGCAGTAGTTCGTATACAGCCTGCCCGAGCCTCCACCAATGAAGAAGAAGCCCTTCAGAAGCCTTCTACACTCTGCCTGAAATGCATGTGTGAAGATGGACATAAGGACGTTTTTTAGACCAAAAGTACAGCGACAGAACCCCAGCTTTGATGACACTGGTGTTGACTCAGGCTTGTGAGTCTTATTTGAAAATATTTGTTGTGCTGCTGGTTTGCCTAAAGTTAGCTTACTATCAGGTAAAGTTGCTGGAGAAAGAAAGGGAATATTTACTATCATCTCACACTAAACACTAACAGGAACAATACTCTGCCCTGAATATGCTTAATATGTAGCTTCAGATTAAAAATGATGTGGTACAAGACATATATATGATGTTGACTAGTGCATGTCACGTGTGTGTGTGTGTGTGCGCACACGTGCATGTGTGTGTGTGTGTTAAGCCCCGGATCTTCTTCAGGCCTAAATCCGCCCCTGGGTGTAACCAAGGTGGATGAGACGGTGAATGGGGTGAGGTGTGATGTTGCTCAGAACCAGCAAATCCGAAGAAGCTATTAGTTCTGATGAGAACTGAAGGTGATGTCTTCGCGTTAAGCTTTGGTTAGGAGATTCATAAACACATTCAACGCCATTTTGTCGGCCTACATACCCTTAGCGGAAGTCCCCGTTAGATCAGGAATGTCGAGGTCCAGCTTGACCTTTTCTGGAACCAAAGCCAGTATGCTTATCTCCAGATGTAAACACTGGAATAATCTTTGCTATTTTCATTTCTCTAGGAAAAATTCCTGTTTTCAGTGATGAAGGCAAACGGTGGTGCTACACATTCAATCATGTTCTTCACCAATGCCATGTCTATATTGTTAAGGTCTTTAGAATGTTTGTTTTAAAACCTTTGACTATATTTATGATTTCATTCTCATCTGTGCCTTTCATAAATACTGTATCTTTAATTTCCATATTTATTTTATTAATAATATCACTGTTTTTAGGGGGTTTAATTTCCCTTACCAATTCTGATCCAGAATTTACAAAATATTTGTTGAACTCATTGGCAATCAAAAACATGTTGTCTACGGACTTGTTTTCTTTTAAGAAGGTAGATGGAAAGTTGGATCTTTCATCTCTTTTTTTGTTTATTTTATTTAATATTTTCCATGTACTCTTTATATTATTTTTGTTTTTGTTTAATAATTAAGCGTAATAATCCTTTTTGTTTTTTCTTCTTATTTTGATTAATTTTTTTGTATAATTTATATTTGAGTTCTGCTTTATTGGTTTTATTCTTTAAGAAATTTATATATAGTACCTTTTTTTAAGAGAGCCGAAGATATTTGGTGACAGACATGGAGCAGATAGAAGAATGTCTTGCAGAACAAGACATACAATTAGAACAATAATACATCCGTGACTGAAGGAGTACAAAAATATGCAGAAGATGTTTTGTTCGTGTCAGGAAATTACGGGAAACGCGGGTTTGGAGATGGGGAAAGAGGTGGAGGACAAATCTGTCCGTATTAAAAAGTCTCTGAAATACACAAACACAGTGTAAACACGGCACTCAATACCCCAGAGACTTGACTACAATGATGGCCGGATACTCCAGAAAAGAGCCACGCCCTCTGCTGTCCTGGCTGAGAATTACTTCACACACCAACAGAGAAGTATAAAAGGAAAACATCCCCATCAATATGTGTGCGAGTGTGTGAGTGCAAACTTGCTGATGGGGAAGTATAAACTAGGCTTTACGGCACTAAAGATAATCTTATCAGATAAAAGTTACGACACAAATGACCCACACATGTCATAGCACCTCTAAGAGTAAGGACTCCAAAGCGCTTTACACTGCAGTGTATCATTCATCCATTCACACACACATTCACACACTGATGGTGATGAGCTACGATGTAGCCACAGCTGCCCTGGGGTGCACTGAGAGAGGCGAGGCTGATGAGCACAGGCGCCACCGGTCCCTCTGACCACCACCAGCAGGCAAGGTAGGTTAAATGCCTTGCCCAAGGACACAACGACAGGATGTCCGGAGCCGGGATCGAACCTGCAACCTCAGATTACTGGACAACACGCTCAACCTGTTGAGCTACTGCTGCCCAAGTACATCGGGTCCTCCGTTCATAAATCTTTCAAACACGTTGAATTTCTTGGTTTGATGTTCAAGGAGAACAAATGCGCTGCCTGTTGAATTTAATGTGTAGCCAATCAGAAAATAAAGTGATAGAAACACGCTGCTCACTCCTCATTTGCCATGTTTATTTACTCCAAAGTCACTTTTCATTTTGCAAAGATTTCCTGTCTGACTGGGGATGTGAACTGGGCTTCATGTCGATCTCTGATTTTAAAGAATACTTACAGATTATTCTTTAGAGTAAAAGAGAGGAGGGAAGGATTTTCTTCTCCGAATGGGATCATATATGCATGAGTCAAAGATCTCTACCACCAGGTCATCCCAGCATCCATATCATGGACACACCTCCACATGCTCGCTCCACCCTGTTCCTTAATATTCTTCAGTGAACCAACAGAACCTTTCTATGGAAGCTTGATGCAGGCTCCAGACCATCGTGGACCCATCAAGCTCTATCACATGTGACAGAAAGACCTTGCCAGGACCCTGCCCAACCAATCCACACTCTGGCAAAGATTTTGAAACTGTCGTGTGTGAAAGAGATTTAGGATGTGTGTAAATCTGTGAGAAGAGGACGCATCAGAAGAGTTTTCCCGTCATAGTGCTCAGAGTTTCTTCATCCTTTACGCCTCATCTTCACCAAGTTTCTCCCGAGTTCTCGCCCTCTTTCACTCAGCTTCCTTCTTTCACACCTTACACCCCATGGTGGTTGACATGTGTCTCGGCGATGTCTCCGATTCCATCTCACGACTCCATTTAGGTCACCCCTGTAACCTGAAACAATGTGACGGCCTCCCCTCTCACACCCTTTTACATATCTCCCTTCCCTTCTCCTCCTGCACGGCCCCTGTCTTTTCTTCTTTATAGTTCTCTCTACACGAGTTGTCAGTCTATAGTTGCACTTGTGGGATCTGCGTTTTGTTGATCTGTCACATTTCGTCTCCTCCTCCTCCTACTCGTCTCCCACAGCCTCACCCCTCTCTCCCCTCGCCTGTTTGTTTCTCCCCTAGACTCCGGCAGACTCATTATCTTTGTAGAACGGCAGCGTGCGTTCGGCAGCAGTGATTAGCGCCGTTTCGTTCTAACATCGTTAAGGAGAGACAGTTTGATATTTGACGAATGAAGATATGGCGTGCTCTAATCTTGTGGCGCAAAACTGTGTCATAGTAGATAGAGGCTTCTGTTGAGTTTTCCATTACAATAACGCTTGCATTGATCATAATCACATTAATGAAAAAATAACACATAAAAGAGAAAGATGGACAGAAAAAGAGAAGAAACCTTCCTAAACGAGAAGGAAATCAACTGTACTCAAATCGCTGAGTCTTCAGAACCAATGAAGTGTGTTTATTTAAACATCTAATGAAAATTCTTTTAGTTGAAATAATTAAGTCACACTTAATTTGATAAGTGGTAATGGCTTGGAGACTATTGGTTTAAATGAATAGCTTTGGTGGGTGAAGGTGGACACAAACACACACACACACACACACACACACACACACACACACACACACGCACATGCACACGCGCGCGCACACACACACACGCACGCACATGCACGCGCTCGCACACGCACATGCACGCGCACGCACACACACACACGCACGCACATGCATGCGCGCACACACACACGCACGCACATGCACGCGCGCGCGCACACACACACACACACACACACACACACACACACACACACACACACACACACACACTATCTTCCTGTCAAAGTTCCCGAGGAAACAAAGCAATGTTTTAAAAAGCACAAGAAGAAAATTAGTTTCCTCCATAAATAAATTACAGCTGCTTTAATTCCTTCTTAGATGAAACTGAAAGTGTAGTCAGACGTTGTCTCAGAGGAGATGTTTGTAAGCCAAAAGCGGAGACACTTTTGTAATTAAAGGTAGAATAATCTTTTCCTCATTAAACAAATATTTGCGCTGGAGACAAATCCGTGCTGGATCACAACTGAGATACTTGTAGGTGTCTGTAAGCATGTTAGAGGAGAATGATGCTTTGCTCTGCATCTCCTGCAGAAACATCCCAGCAGCCGGCTGACGGGGGGTGAGCCAGTCAGGCATCTGCAAGGATAAGATAGACGAGACCCGATGAGTGAGGATTGTTTAGCTTTCAGGCTAAAAGTAGGACATTTATCTCATGAAAAAATGGACTTGTGCTTTTTTATTTCCTGAACGTTGTTATTGTGAGACTGTTAATGTTATTATTGCTCAGACACCGCAGGCTCTGGCCCATGCTGTCAGCTAATGTTCATGATGCCCTCTCCTCGCTTGCCGCGCCACACATGCCTCAGTGATGGGCTCAAAACAAGTCGTTTCAGCACGACTGACTTTCTCTTATCATAATTTGATTATTTTAATGATCTTGTTACTAAACCTCAGACGCTGCACTTGCTTACCCCCACCCCCCTTCACCACCACCACCACCCTGAGGGAAGCCATGGTCCAACACTTTGTGTGAGTCTCACATGAGGATCAGAAAAATGTCTGAGGGTGACAACACACAGTGGTGTGTCTATCCATGTGTGTGTCTATGTCTGCTTCGTTCCACAGACGAGCAGCGCTGACCACAGTCACACCTCCTGACACGGAAAACAGGAGGTAGATTATGGCAAACTATTTGCATAAAACAGCCAGGCGTACTATTAGTCAAACTCCACAGCCAGAGGCAGCTCGATTGTGGCGTTTCATCATCGCCTATTGAATTATCTGGATTAATTTAACGCATTTAGGCCTGTGTGTGTGTGTGTGTGTGTGTGTGTGTGTTTTCCCCAGCTCACAACTCTCCCGTCTCTTTGTTAGCAATAATTACACTAAGTGGGTCATCTCCATCTCAGCTTCCCTTTTCTTTTCTCGCTCTCCTCGTAGCATTAGCTTTTAACTTTTTAAACAAAGTTTGGCAAAAAGACGTAATGATACAACTGTTGTGATTCAGTCAGCCTCGAGAATCGGGCTGTTGACTCACACAGTGGAGGAGTGGAGCAAGAGAACAGCAGGGTTAAATGGAAGAATCAGAAAATAATCACCTTTAATTTAATCTTTCTTTGTCACATCTTTCAGTTCTTAGTCATAAAAACTTTGACGAGCTGATGTAGTCTGCGTGGGCACTTGTGGTCAGTAACCCGACTGTATATCAAAGGCCACAGTGGAGCAAATGTAGTGAAGTGGGCTGAGTTATGTAACAGATACCAATAATTTGCCCTTTTTATGGACACAAACATGGTTTCAGTATGTTTCGCAGGTTATTTATGAGCCATTCCGTTGAGCAACAGATAAAGAAACAAATCAAAAATGTTGCCATGGTAACTCCAGTTTCATTTCCATCATGGTATGTACTGGTGGCTTTGACTGTTGTCTTCTGAACGCTCTGATCTGATCCAAACAGGAAAAGAAAGCTCTGTGAATTCTGATCTGAACAAACTAAAGACGGTACTCAGCATCATGAAAGCTCCAAAAGATGATCTTCAAAAGATCAGAGGAAACATCGATCCCTGATTGCAACAAGGACATCCTGCTCAGTGACTTTGCTCTGTAAGACGTTCACATGCTGAGAGAACTCACAGAGGAAATACGGCTGTGAAGTCATCAGGTGGTTCATTAGCAGGGGTTGTAATTGGTGTCTAATTGATTGTGGAGGTTCTGAGAAGCAGTGAAACTGATGTTTGTTGGCTCCAGCTGCTGGAGGAGCCAATATGTGACTCCTGCTGGATGATGCAGTCTATGCCTCCTGCTGGAGGAGCTAGAGTTTGTGACTTCTGCTGGAGGAGCCAAAGTCTGTGACTCCTGCTGGAGGAGCCAAAGTCTGGGACTCCTGCTGGAAGAGCCAGAGTCTGGGACTCCTGCTGGATGATGCAGTCTATGCCTCCTGCTGGAAGAGCTAGAGTCTGTGACTCCTGCTGGTGGAGCCAAAGTCTGTGACTCCTGCTGGAGGAGCCAACGTCTGGGACTCCTGCTGGAGGAGCCAGTCTGTGAACAAGGCAGAACATTTCTGAGCTTCACATTTAATCTTTTTGTTTATGTTCAGGCAAACCTTCAGTTTGAAATGATTCCATTCATCCATCCATCCGAGCTTGTTCTCCACATGGGCTTTCTCCAGGTTCTCCAGTTTGTTGCCATGTAACCAAAGCATGCATTTTAGGTCATTTGATGACTGAATCTCCTCTAAGTGTGAATGTGTGACTGCTTGTTTCTCTCCATGTGTCCCTGTGATGGACTGATGACTTGTTCAGGGTGTCCCCGCTTCTCACCAGCTGACTGCTAGAGATGGACATCAGCTCCATACAAGTCTACTGAAGACAAGCGGTTCAGAAAATGAGTGAGTGCGATCAAAGCTGAACAGGATAAAACGCGGGTTTTCAGGAGGACACGACTGTTACATTTTACTGGAGCTTCTTTCATTTCTGGTTCTTTAATTTCGGCTACACCGTCCTTCTTTAATCTGGTTCATGTAGCCTACCACCTGTCCTACCAACTTTCTAAACATGCGTGACTGTTTGATCAGCTGAAACATAACTCAAGTTTCTGTTTTGTGAAAATGTCACAACCACACAGCAGAAATCTTTTGACTGCAGATGTGTGATGATAAGTTCATTTAAAAAAAAAAAAATCTTAATCACCTTCTCTCATCTTCTTTGCAACCTTTTACATCCACTTTACGATCATTTTCTTCTGTGGATCTCAGATCTGTGTTTTTCATTAATGCAGAGGCTCTGTATTAAATTCCAATCCGGTTATAAAACTCATGAACTTTAGTCAAAACTTTCACTTTTTGCTCTGAAAGCTCAACTCCAACATTTTCCAGAGTTTTAGGCCCACGTACATAAAAAGTGACCTCCTCAAAAAGAGAAAAGCAGCTGTTAAAAGTGAGTGAAGAGTATGAAGCATCATCACATTTTTGACATCTGCTTTTTCCTATTTTTGTGCTTGTTTGTTTCATTTGGAGCGCCATCTCCCTCTGTCACATTGTGACGAGAGCTTACCTGTGAATAATTCATGAGGAGCAGCACGTACAATTACTCTGGTTAAAAAGTAATGAGGCGTAGCCGTAATAAAAGCTTGTCTGGCGTTGTTTTACCAAGTGTCTCTCACACGTGTTGATGCTATTGCTGGTCCTGCGTTTACATGAAAGCACCGCCGTTGTCGTTCCTGACATCGCAGCGTCGAGAGGGAGAAAACAAGAAAACACAACTGCGGCCCGTGGAGCAGGTGGTTAGAAATCAGTCACCACACAGCCCCTCCTCCCTTCTCCTTCCACACACCCCTCCACAGCACAGTGGTGTGATCTAGCCCCGGCTATGAGCTGTCACTGGCAGCTTTTCATGTCTGAGCTCGGGAAAGATCAGTAGACTCCCCGTCTGAGCTGGGAGCCCTTTGATAATCGATGGAGCTTACAGTGGTGCTTTGTAACAACAGCGACTGTTCGCGGCCCAATCAAACTGCGCCGCCGTTCCCCCGTGTTTGTTCCCAGGATTCTGTGGACCATTTCCTGTTTGACATAAAATGAGGCCTTGTGCTTTATGGGTGCGTCAGTGTTGACAGCGAGGAGATGCATCGGCACCACAAAGCTTCTTCTTTTTCATGTGTTTCAGTACAATTTCTGTTTGCAGTACAAATTGGCAACATTTCCTGCACGATCAGAACAGATGTACAAGCCTCACGCTGGTTTTATATAACCTGTACTTACACTCTGTGACACGCTGGGACTTCGGTGCTGATGAATCAACAAATTCATGACACAAAGGAGAAGGCTATTGCTGTGCCATTAGTCATCTTCTGTCAGAAATCTGAGAAACAAAAATACCAAAGACATCACAGTTTGACTCATGAAATACCGATAAGGTGATTCCCAAAGAGCTGAACACCTGACGTACAGATGATCAACTCAGGGATGATGCATCTCTCAGGTTCTGTTCCAGATGGATTTCATCCTGTTTGAAAACAAAACGCCTTTCAGAAGCATTTCATCTACTGGAAACTGTTTTTAAAGGGCCCCCTTCCCGCTTCTTTTTCCTTTTTTCGAGCTCTAAAAACGCTGGCATAGTCAGCTACAAGAGCTGGACAGGAACAATTTCGAAAAGCAGCAACGTCTAAATAAAGACATTCAGGATGCCTGAAGATCTATTGATCCCTTTAAAAGATTGCAAGAAAATGTGGCATCTTGGGAGTAATGTAAAAGTTTATTGATTCATTCGATTTTGTTTATGTCACTTTTAGAATGATTAACTGCACCAGGATCGTCTCTTGAACAGATTTAGTCACCAGATCAGGGCACTAGGAATAGCACCAGGCAGGTTTGAGCGCCTTGACGGCTGCTCTCATGATCTGCCTGTATCTTGGTCAGGCTGCACTTCGGAGACAAATTTCTATGCTTCAGGATGCTGGGGCATTTACAACAAAGTAGATTCTGATTCTGAGAGCACCCGGGTGTTAGGGGGATGGCCTGAAGGGCACCAAAGAAGCCACTTCTTTTCAAAACAAACATCAAGATAAGACTGATTCTCTGCTATTGGTCCAGGGATTTGACTGCTGATGGCAAATGGTGCCCCCAAGGGGTGGCCATGCCCCCCCCCCCCCCCCCCGGAAAAGTCGTTGTTAATAAATCATATTAATGTTCATTCAAACAATAAATGTATCTTATTCATTCAAGGCATAAATGTAAAACACAACAAAAATTGTAAAAATAATGAGTAAAGAAATAACCTAAAAGAATACATGTTGCTGCTGCTCACCATAAAAAAAATAAAATTATTTCCATAGTTTTCTGTAAACACATCAACAAATGAATTAAACAAAACAAAACAAGAAAAATTAAATACATTTGGAAATAACATCTCGTCGTCGTCTTCCTCCGCTTATTTGGGTCACGGGGGCAGCATCCCAACTAGGGAGCTCCAGACCGTCCTCTCCCCGGCCACCTCCACCAGCTCTTCCGGCAGGACCCCAAGGCTTTCCCGGACCAGATCGAAGATGTAACCTCTCCAATGTGTCCTGGGTCGACCCGGGGGCCTCCTGTCGGCAGGACCGAAACACCTCCCCGGGGAGGCATCCTGACCAGATGCCCAAACCACCTCAACTGGCTCCTTTCGATCCGGAGGAGCAGCGGTTCTACTCCGAGTCCCTCCCAAATGTCCGAGCTCCTCACCCTATCTTTAAGGTTGAGCCCAGCCACCCTACGGAGGAAACTCATTTCGGCCGCTTGTATCCGTGATCTCGTTCTTTCGGTCATTACCCAAAGCTCATGACCATAGGTGAGGATTGGGACGTAGATCCACCGGTAAATCGAGAGCCTGGCTTTCTGGCCCAGCTCCCTCTTCACCACGACAGATCGGCTCAGCGTCCGCATCACTGCAGACGCTGAACCAATCCGCCTGTCGATCTCCCGATCCCTCCTACCCTCACTCGTGAACAAGACCCCGAGATACTTAAACTCCTCCACTTGAGGTAGGACCTCTACCCCGACCCGGAGTTGGCAAGCCACCCTTTTCCGGTCGAGAAATATATAAAGATTTGGAAATAACATTTTAAATAACTAAAATGCATATTTCAGAAATGTTTGTGTTTGTCAAATTTGAGTTAAGTGTTTTGGAAACATACTTTTTAAAAATAATAATGAACAAAGGAGCAGTGCAGTGCATCACCACATGCTAAACTCTCCCAGAGTTACCACAAGGACCAATAGAGCTCCGGGAGTTGACGTCACTTCTCCCAGCATGCAACAGTTCAAATCGAAACGGCGCCATCTTGGCAGGCAGAAGCCCACAGCTGGACTATTTGTTGTCATAAATCTCACACGGGAAATATGGTCGATTCCTGTTGTGCCCCAGGATGCCAGAACAGACACGGACGACATAAGGAATGAGCCATCTACAGGATTCCCCAAGATCCGGAGCGCCACAAACGTTGGATCATTGTAATAAAACGCGCTAGTGACCGGGCTTAAATGAAACTGTGGGACCCCGAGAGTAGATTTCGCTTATGCAGCGACCGCTTCATATCAGGTACTTAAACCAACGTTTCCTCAACTGTGTATGGTATTTATTTTAAATGATTTTATTACGATTCTTAGTGGGCTTCCTAAACTTATTTTGGCGTGGCTTTTTCTGTCTTATTACTCATAGCAACAAGTAAACATCACGTAAAACGTTGCCTCGTGATTTCTGCGTGCTGCCGTTTACGTGTTTTATGATCACAGCAATTAACCGGCTAAGCTGTACTTAATTTTTAAGCAATGGTTGATCAATTGTCAGATCACACATAAAAAGCACTTTGGATTGCTATTATCTGTCTCACCAAGATAGATCTCAGACAGATCCTGAGACGCTCCTGCCTGACATATTTATTTTATTCACGGAAAAAAAATCAGACTAGTGATTTCTCTTGGCGTTCAGTTTATACATTCAAACAGCACCGCACTCTATTTTAACTACTTACATGTAAATCTGTTATTTGTCCATCCATTTTCATCCGCTTATCCGGAGTCGGGTTGCGGAGGCAGTAGCGTCGAGAGGCCCAGACTTCCCTCTCCCCAGCCGCCGGAGCCAGTTCCTCCGGGGAAATCCCAAGGGGTTCCCCGGCCAGGTCCGGTAAGAAGTCCGCTCCGACAGCTTCTGGCGTTTTAAAAAAGTATCCCAGGGACACGGTAAGGGTCGGAGATGTTTAGTCTGTTTAATTTCTGACTATATAAAACGATTTCTTCGGTTTTAAAGTGTGAAGTAAACTCCGACAAAGTAAAATCCAAGCTGATTCCGTTCACGTTCATGTGTTTGTTTACCTTTTTTTACCTGCCAAAATGGCGTCTACTAACTGAGAGTCACGTGGGGTCCGGAGCTCTATTTGGTGTGCTACCCCAAAAGTTTCAATGGCCCCGTCTGGCCACCCTTATCAAAATTCTCTGGAGGCGCACCTGCTGATGACTGGGAAAAAGTATTTTCTCTAATGAATCCCTTCGATTGCTTGAAGATTCTGAAAAAAAAAAATCTCCAGGTGAGAAAATGGTGTCCTGTTCTTCATCCTGCAAATAATAAAGCATCATAAGACTGATCATTTGTGGAGTAGCTTCTCAGCCAAGGGAGTAGACTCACTCACAGTTTAGTTTCAAACACTGCCATGCTAACAGAATGGTACTCAAACATCCTCCCAGAGGAACTCCTCTCAATCATTCACTCTGCATCAATGTGATTTACCTGTAAGTAACAATCCTCAATAAATCCTTCCTTAAAGAGGTTCTAAAATGTTAATTTGCACTTTAGTAACTGCTTTTTAAGTCTCTGTGTAGCAAATGAAGCTTTGTTAGGACTCACAATGCCATATACAATCCAATTATAAAGCCCTAAAATGGAACTGGTTTGCCCTGCCCACTTAGCCATGAATGCTAAATGAGCTGCGTGTTGATTGGCCGGTTTATCCCAATGGCTCTGTGATGCTCTCTGAAGCTAGTAACGCTGTGTACTGCATCTGGATAACTCCATAGGCTAGCAACAGATCAGTCTGGCATACATTAACAATCTGGACATTCCTAGTACATCCTGGAGTGTTACATGTTTTTTGTTGTTACCTCCTCATCCAACAAGATGGTTAGCAATAGCTCAGGCCAGCATTAGCAGTGGCTGGGATTAGCCTCACCTTGACCAATGTTTTTATATATTACTGAGGATGAAGTGGGTTGGAACATGCAGGTTTAAGGGGTTGTGTCTTGCTTATGACGAGTTAGACTATAGCTTTTCTCAGAATGAGCCGTTTCTCCGTGGCCATTACACATTCGTAATTTACATAGGCAGCAGGTCGGAGATGGCGCATAGTTTTTGGTACATTCCATTCCCCAAGCTGCCTTCAGTGACATCAAGGTAAACATGGCTTTGAATTCTAAAACCCTTTAAAATTGCCCAGGATTCAGTAACACATAGAAATGGTTAAAACCAAAACTTGTGTCATTCTCTAAACATCTGCCCATGGATGCATCTTTATCGATTTTGGTCTTTCAGTACAGGAAGACTGAAATGTGGTTTGGCTAAAACTAATTATGAGTTGCAGTTCAGTTGAGTTTTTTTCCTTTCACCTCATTCGTGTTTGAAACCTCTTCTAAGACTTCCTCCTTCTAGGACTTCTGTGCTTCAGCAGGATCACACGCTGAAGACCTCGCCCTGACAGCGGGATGAATTACGCCGGTATCACAAGTCTTCACACAGTCTGGTTGGTTGATGATTTTAATACGTTTTCCCCAATGTGACACAAAAAATACCTACAATTATTTTGGCTATTGCCAGAAAAAAAAGTTTTCACATTTTTCTATTATAATTTAAAAACAGACACAGTGCTTGAATATTATTCCAAGTCTTATTAATTTATTGAGAGCTAGAATTAACACTTTTATGAGACGTCTGAAGGAAATCGAAGTTCCCATAAAATTCTTCACACCGTTTTAATCTTATAGCTTTTTTGATATTTATTATTTATTCACCTTCTCCTAATTCATTCTAAGTGTCACTTCAGGTAGTTGTGGTGTCTCTGACTCTTCAGCTGTCTAGATTCTGTGTGAATGAGTCAATCTTAGTTTAGTCTACTATCACCACATCTCACCCCTGCCATCATTCCTACAGCTTTTCTTTAGCATTTATTATATTAAAGTCAAACTCTCAGTCACATCAGGCTTCTACCTCAGTGTAGAGTTAAATGAAGAAAATCAGTTTATTTTGGTGGCTCAGGGTGTCATGAGCCGGGGTGAGTACTCTTCACTTCATACACAACCTCTGAGCTCTGATTGCAGGAGAGGGAGCAACAGCTGTTCCTCATCAGCGGGCCGGCTTTATAAGGAGGAGGGTGACCATGCTACGACGCCGGATGATTGCTACTAACTGGTAGTCACTTGCCCGTCGAGATTCGCTAAGACTTTGATTAAGATTTTTTTTGTGCTTGGAATTTTTGATGACTCGCTCTTGTGAATTTTGGCACTTACCTCAGGTTTCTGCATCCTTGGAATTCCTGCATTCTCTGGAAGAAGTTCTCTGGCTCGTTTCCTGCTTCACCTCTCTTCCAGCCGACCCGCTCTCCACTGCGCTCATGCTCCCTCTCCGAATCAGCCTCCTCAACCAAATCCTCCATACACTCATCCACTTGGATCGCAACTGCATTTGGATATCACCCCGGCTCACTCCCCCTCCATTTTCCTGCTCCGCTTCTGCATCGTAAGTCCTGACGACAAACAATTCCCCAAGAACTACAACTTCCATGCTCACCTCTGTCTTCCCTTTAGACGCCGCTTCCTGATTCTCTACCGCTGGACTTCAGTGCACCCTTAGTTTCTCCTGTCTTAAAATAAACATTTTTATTTTTTACCTTCATACTTGCCTTGGTCTCTGATTCTGCATGTCTTGGGTTAAGCACATATCTCGGATCATGACACAGGGATGGCTGACTTGATCAGGTTCTGCCATAACCAAATACAGCTGTGTGTCTGAGCCAGTGTAGGCAGAGATGCACTGATTCTGGTTTAGAGGGCTGATACTGATTTTTGATGTGCATCACTGATTTGCTGATACCTGCTTAGGCTGATTCAGACACATTTTATTTAATTGTGAAAATTAGTGTAACCGGATTACAGGATACAATAAGATAATTAAAAGAAAAAATAAACAAATGGGCCAATAATTAGGTTCGGGGAGAATTGGAGGTTGTTTAAGAATGACTGGAGTCACGGGTATAGCATGAAACGGTTTATATACTAAATTTTAATAATAATGGGAAATATAACACATAAAGATAACACACAAAAACAGATGAAAACAATCGACAATAGTAAAATGCTCGGTATGAGATTTGATCATATGAGTCACAAGTCAGCCGGCGTCAAGTCAAATCCCCACGCTTGGGGTGAAAGTCAGAGTCCGGTGGTGCGATTTTTTCCTACCGCACCGTTGAGATTGTTCACAGAAGAGAGCAGTCTGCTCTTCAGTTACTTGAGATGTCCTGGTTCGTTCAGTGGTTAAGGCTCGCCATCTCCCTCGTCAGGAAGAAATCCAGTTCTCGTTCCAAGTGAGTGATCATAGGAGTCGGGATCAAACCCAAGGAAAAAAAAAAACCCAGCCTGTAAACAACAGGACTGTTAGCGAGTTGGCATCGACCCTTCTCGTCACATCACAGCATAAAGTCTTACAGACTTAAACAAATGCTTCACTCTATTGGCATAGCCAATCATGTTTGGGTTCACAGTTCAACTAACATAACATCAATTTGATTGTCTATTAAAATAATTCTCAGTAGCTCTGGAAATATAATTACATATGACAACAATTGTTCAGCTCAATAGGCTCAGTTAGATTCTATTACTCTACACTATTCAACAAGAAATACATTCATGACAACAAGGATACATTTAGTTGTGTTTCTATACAGCATTGTGACACCTTGTATATCTGTAACACAATAAATAAATAAATAAATAAATAAATAAATAAAATGTTCTATAACAAAATTCAACAAAATATAAATTCTGGTCCTTTGGTCCACCTTTGTAAAATAATTCCTCCCTAATCAGTTAGCTTTTATTTATTTTTATTTATCTATTTTTTTATTATTAAATGTTTGGTTAAGGGACGCATGGCTAATTCTATGGCGTTAGCTATAACGCCCCTGAGGACCTTGTACATCTAGGCCGTACCACCATTAACTGGCGGTTTGAGCCGTTAACTCCTGGGAATCCCATATGCCCTACCGCCGTTAACTGGCGGTTTGAGCCGTTAACTCCTATATGCCCTACCACCGTTAACTGGTAGTTTGAGATGTTAACTCCTGGGATCTAACGTCTAGCAGCCCACTGCTGTCACCTCGGTTGCTGTAATTAGCTTTTTGAATTTAATAATTTACTGAATTTAATCTCATTCACTCACCAACGCGCTCCAACGGTTCCCTCCTACAGAGGATTGGTTCACTCTGTCGTCTCCACACAAATCTATAAGAATGGAATTAATTTGATAAGCTATTTAAGTTTCCTTTTTTTTTTTTAAGTTGCATCGTTAGCTTTTTCTCTTCTTTTTTCTTTACTCACCGCGTTGGTTCCAAGTTCCTAGCTCTTATTAGAAGGAGTCAAGTCCGCCTCTCCCTCTATCTATGCGGCACCCAAATCAGGGTTCTTCACGGCCTCGACCGTTGTTTTTTTTTCTCTCTCTCTCTCTCTCTAACCGCTCAGTCTTTGCTTTCTGTATCTGCGTGCTGCACAGCCGTTTGTCTCTCCTCTCGCTCAGCTGCGTCGCACGGTTTTATTTCGCGGAGGCGGGACTTATTTCTCTCAGCCAATGAAATTTCAGATTCCCACCTGGACCAATAGTATACAGCTTTCCTCTTCTGTTTCTGTTAGTGATGTTCAAGATTCTTGTTTTAACCGATGTTTAATATTAAACTCGTTATTTTAGTTATTCACCCTTCCAATAATTCATTATGAAATTATCTATTAGTTAATTAGATATCTATTAATTAGTATTGTTAATTTCCTTAATTTATATTTTATATTTTATCTAAATTGAGGATGGATCATATTAGTAAGCCAATTAGTTAATACCTCATTAAGGTTCTAGCTTCTGGGTTACATCCTCCCCCATTAAATATCATGCACGTCCCTGTGCATTGTTTCTACGGGGTACACAACTTCTTGAGTAAGAGAGTCAATAAAAGCTTTATTAAGTCCTTGGAAAAGGGACCTAACTACGGTCACTAGTGGATTGCCCAATTGAGAGTAAGTTAGTCTTTGAGGAGGCTGACTACTTCGTTCAGATCTCCTGACATACATCTCTGGTTGCACAGTATCATGCTCATCCGTTTCGGTTTGATTCTCAACTGAGACAGGACGAAGTGAGCTCTCTGTTTCCGACAGAGCTGATGAGCTATTCTCTAAGACTTTGGTCTTTTCAGATGTATGTGTCTGATCGTGTATGATGGGTTCAAAACTTACATCACGTTGCTGCGACTTTAGGACACCATCCAATTGAGGTAGGTTTGTGTTAGTTTCATCCCCCGTTTCTACGTCAGGTAAGTATACTTCGTTTTTTTTCGTTTTTTCAGGTAAGTATGTTGCTGCTTCTTTCACTCTTTCAGGTAAGAATGTCGCAGTTTCACTCATTCTGTCAGGTAAGAATGTTTCGGTGTTGATGCCTTTGTCAAGTAAGGACAATTCAGCATTTTCATTACCAGCTAAGGTTGGTTCCTTGCGATCCCCTGTGTGTAAGGATAGTGTGTTTTGTTGTTGAATATTATTTACCGGTCCTGAATCTGCTATGAGTTCCCTATTTGGCAAGGTGACCGCTATTTGATAGGATGGTCGGTTTAGCACTTGTGGAAGATCAGAGTAATAAAACTCATCTACCTCTTCGTCAAGTGGCTCATCTGGGTCAGGTTCTAAGGCTGAACTCTGTCTTGTATGAGGTCTGCTAGGTTTCGTAACGCGTTCTGTTTCATTTTCTAATGAAGAGAGAAAACCACAAGGCAGTAAAAGATCTCTGTGGAGTGTTCTGTTGGGTCCTTCTCCGTTCTCTGGTTTTACAGTGTATACTGGCAAGTTTTCCATCTGTTTGAGAACTATATACACTGTTTGCTCCCATTTGTCTGCTAATTTATGCTTTTCTCTTAAGCGAAGATTTCGGACTAAAACACGATCTCCCACACCTAGTGTGGACTCACGAATGTTTCTGTCGAACCGTTCTTTGTTCTTCCTCGCTGTTTTTTGAGAGTTTTTTATGACAATGTCATAACTCTGTTCCAGATGACTCTTCAGTTCTTTAACATACTGAGAATGAGTTATAGAGGGCTTGTTCAAATGCGGTAACCCAAAGGCAATATCTATAGGCAACCGAGGCTGCCTACCGAACATTAGCTCGTAGGGAGAGTATCCCGTCACGTCATTTTTTGTACAATTGTACGAGTGAGTAAGTGGTTTTACAAAATCGCGCCAGTGATGTTTCTCAGTGGCTTGTAAAGTTCCCAACATGCTGAGTAATGTACGATTGTACCGTTCAACGGGGTTGCCACGAGGGTGATAAGGGCTCGTTCTGACTTTACGGATACCAAGTAAAGAACAAAGTTCCTTGATTGTACGTGATTCGAAATCCCGTCCCTGATCACTATGAAGACGCTCAGGAAACCCGTAGTGGACTAAAAAATGTTCCCACAGGTTCTTCGCGACGGTGGTGGCTTTCTGATCTTTGGTTGGGATGGACACTGCATACTTTGTAAAATGGTCTGTAATCACTAAGACATCTTTAGTGTTCTTACTGTCTGGTTCTATGGAGAGAAAATCCATGCAAACTAACTCCATAGGTCTGGTGGTGGTAATACTCACCATTGGAGCAGCTTTGTCAGGGAGGGCCTTCCGACGGATACATCTTTCGCAAGTTTTAACTTTGATTTCGATATCACTAGCCATTCTTGGCCAGTAAAAACGGGACCGAATGAGATCTGTCGTACGTTCAACCCCAAGATGCCCCATATCATCATGTAGGCTTTGCATGACTGTTGAACGTAATGAATCAGGCAAGACTAACTGCAATGATGTCTCTGGTCCTAATTGGCGTCTCCGGTACAGTAAATCATTTTGAAACTCAAACCGTTTCCACTCTCTCAAAAGGTTAAGAACCACCGGGGGTTCTGCAATAGTATCAGTTGGCGGTTTATTGTCAGTCATAAGCAGCTGAATGACTCGGCCAATGGTTGGATCTTTCCTCTGCAAGGAGACAAGGTCAGCATGGTTATACTTGGGCACAGCAAAGAAACTGTCACTATTGTCTTCCAACTGGAATAGGTCTGGAATGGCCGCTGCAGACATGGCAAGTGACTGAACTAAACCACAAGGAGAATCAGTCTCATCCAAGACCATGTGCTTTTGGCATGTTGCCTTCACTGCTTCGGCTTGAAGTTGAAGCTCGACTTCTTTGACAGAGGATAAAAGATGAGATCGGAACTCATCTAGTCGTTGGCATTCCTCAGTGAATTTTGAGTTGTCTTCAGGTTTATCATGCAGCCTCCTAGACAGGCCATCCGCGTCAACGTTCTGTGTACCTGCACGGTATCTGATGTCAAAATTATAGGTGGACAACGCAGCTAGCCAACGATAGCTCGTTGCATCGAGTTTTGCCGTTGTTAAGAGGTAAGTTAACGGATTATTATCAGTAATGACAGTGAATGTGTTCCCATACAAATAGTCATGAAACTTATCTGTTATGGCCCACTTTAAGGCTAGAAACTCCAACTTGTGCGCAGGGTACCTAGTTTCACTAGAGCTTAAACCGCGACTTGCATAAGCGATTACCTGTGTGACACCGTTTTGCACTTGGTATAGCGCTGCACCGAGTCCGGTCGTACTAGCATCTGTGTGTACTAGATATGGGAGTTTTGCGTCAGCGTAGCCAAGAACTGGCGAAGTGGTAAGTTTTTCAATAATAGTTTGAAAGGACTTCTCACAGTCTTGGCTCCAACGATTCCCAAAGGGTTCTTTGGGGTTCAAGTACTTTGATCTACATGGTGGTGTTTTAAAGTTTTTCCGTTTGGGTGGATAACCAGCCGTGAGAGATGTTAGTGGCTTGACAATATTTGAGTAATCTTTAACGAAGCGTCGGTAATAACCGGTAAATCCTAAGAAAGATTGGAGTTCCTTCAAAGTCTGAGGCTTCGGCCATGTTTTGAGTGCTTCCACCTTATCTGGATCGGTTTTTATGCCATCTCGAGATACTATATGTCCAAGATAACGCACAGATGTCTGGAAAAAACGACACTTATCTGGTGATAGCTTGAGTCCGTATTCTCTAAGCCGTTCAAGAACGTGAGAAAGTCTGGTTTCGTGTTCTTCCAAGGAGTTGGAAAAGACGATCAAGTCGTCTAGGAAAACTAACACTTCCTTCAGATTAATGTCCTTCATACACTTTTCCATAACCCGTTGGAAAGTGCTTGGAGCATTTGTTATTCCTTGTGGCATACGGTTAAATTCATAAAACCCAAACGGGCAAACAAAAGCAGTTTTAGGTTTATCCTTTTCACACATCTCTATTTGATAGTAACCTGACTTGAGGTCCATCACAGAAAACCACTGTGATCCAGCGAGAGCAGAAAAGGACTCCTCCAAGTTAGGCAGGGCATATGCGTCGCGAATGGTTTGCAGATTAAGCTTTCTATAGTCTATACATAGACGTACCTCACCATTCTTTTTCCGAACTACCACTATTGGTGAGGCAAATGGAGACTCCGACTCTCTTATTATACCGGTTTCCAAGAGGGCTTCCAAATGTTTTCTCACTGCTTCATAATCATGTGGATGGATCGGCCGAGATTTCTGTTTGAATGGGGTCTCGTCTTTTAAGTTGATGTGATGTCTTATCTGTTGTGTATGACCAAAATCAAGATCGTGGTGCGAAAACACATCGGAGTAAGTGTTAAGTTTGTTGGTGATCCTCCCTTTCCATTCTTCGGACAAGGGCGAAGTACCGAAGTCAAAACTGAGAGGAGGGTTTGAAGGTGAAGTCTGTTGCTGCGAACTACACGCCGCAAGTACTTTCTGATCACTTTTGTCAGGTTCTGGATATGGCATAACACGATCGGCTTTAACTAACTCAGCGATCACACAGTTAGTGGGTAATGTGATGTCATGGTTAGTTTCGTTTCTTAGTACAACAGGTACTTTGTATGGACCATGTGAAGGTAAGGAAATGAGGCAACAGTCTACAATTATACCCCCTGGTAGAGAACCATTGGTGGGTTGTTCAATGAGTGCATAAGGCTCATGCTTGTTTTGGCTGGGTTGCATAAACCCTTCTAGTAACAGTTTTTTATTTGCAGGGAGAACTTCTTGGGTTCTCCCTCGAAGCTTCACCACACCAACTCGTCCATCTTTGCTTTGTTTTTTTCTGACTGCTAAGGCTTTTAGCACGTGTTGGTACCCATAAGAGAGTGCCTTGGAATCAGGTAAGTTATTGGCAGACAATTGCTCATACAAAGGATCGAGTGTGTTTGTGCCAATGAGTAGTGGTGTATCAGAGTTTGAGCTTATATCCGGAACCACTAACGCAAGGGTAGGTAACTCAAGTCCAGACTGATCGAGCTCTTTTGGAAATGTGACACTTATCTCTATGTATCCTAAATAAGGAACTGCTTGACCATTTGCGCCCTCGACTTCTAACAGATTACTGATGGGTTTAATTGAGAGGTCAGGTAAGTGTTCTTGGTAAAAAGAATTGGCAATGGTGGTTACCTGGGACCCTGAATCCAGTAAACAATTACATTCAACACTGTTAACTGAGACTGTAGCTGTGCATCGCCCACCCACTAATCTTTTGGGAAGTTTTGGCACTGAATGAGCATGAACTGGCTTGCAAAAAAGTCTCTCTGTCCTTTCCTTAGAGGGACTTGGTTCTACTTTAGCACCTATCTGTCCCACGATAGGAGCTTCTACCGGTTTAAAGGAGGAGACTGAGCAATTGGCTTTGACATCTCCCACTCGCGCTGCTTCTGTCTAAGAGCAAGTCTTTTAGTTGCAACTAGTGCTGGATTTGGCTCGTTGCTACAGCTAGAAGCTATGTGCCCATCTTCTCCGCACTTAAAACAGTATCCAGGCTTTGGTCTGGGCACCACTGCTGTTATCTGCTGAATCTGTTTGGGCTCATCTGGAATTTTAGTCCCCACACGGGGTTTTGACTCTTTTTGAGTTTTCTTTGCCTTTTTATCTGTGTTGTTAACCTTAAGCTGTGCAATTTGGCTCCTGAGCTCAGCGATTTGTTTGCGTAAGTCATCACAGTTATCATCTATTTCCAGTTCACAAGTGTTTTTACTCTGAGAGCATGTTGTTTGCACATTTGAATACACTCTAGTTCGTTGTGCCCCTAAGTGTTGTTTCATGCGTGCTGCTTTAGTAGCCTGTTTGTCTTCTTCAGTGCGCAGTTTGAGGAGAAGTGCTGTAAAATGAGGCGGGTTGTCTTTCTTTTGTTCGAGTGGCAGGTTTGAAATCAGCGAGCTGTCCCAACAGCCTCTGCAAAACTGCTTGAGCAGCTGCTGGTCGGCGTCACTGGAGGAAATTCCATTCCTCTGAATAACTAGGTTTAACAAGGTGTATAACCTCTGAAAGTAATCGGAAGGTTTTTCACCACTGTCCTGGTTTGTGTTTAAGAAGCGAGCAAAGAGCTCGTCGCCGTCTTCGACAGCTGCGTAAGCTGAATCGAGATGTTCAAGGTACGTTTCCGGGTCGGATTTTGGACTAAGAGCTTTAACGATGCTCGCTGCTGGGGCTGACAGACTCTCCACGATTCTTCGTACAATTTGGGACTTGGTGAGTGAAGGATCATTTATGCATAACACTACACTACTACGCCAAGTATCATAGTCAGTTTCAAAAGAAGGGTGTGGAACTCGCCCTGAGAACGGTTTTAGTCTGTATTGTGAAGTAGGCGGAGGGATAACCTCACTGCTTTTAACAATGTGTTCCACAATAACTCGCTGAACCTCAGGTGTGTTTAAAAGATTTGGTGGAATGCAAGGGTTTTGTTTTCCAGTCTCTGTAGGTGGACAATTGTCCTTTGAGTTGTTCATATAGTTAACTTCTGGTGTTAAAGGCAGGGAATATGTAACTTGGTCACTATGGAGCATTGGCTCTGGTTCAGTGACTGGTTCAGATGCATGGGTATCCCTTCCTAAAGATTCCCCAATTTTTGCCAGTTCCTCCATTAGAAGGTCTTTAAATGATTGATTGCTACGCGCAGCTATGTCCCTGAGCTCTGACAGATAGGCATCAGTGGCAGATGTGCTAGTTTCTAGACTGTACGCGCTGGCTAGGTCTTGAATATGGAAGAAAACATCTGGGTTCCTAGTACAAGGTTTGTCATAGGGTAAACATTGTTTCTTTAATTCCTTAACAGTGGCTTCATGTTGAAACTCCACAATAATCTGATCACAGTTTGGTAACTTAATGCGCCTGTTAACTGGTCCGAATCCTTCCATAAACCCAAAGACTTCGTTATCAAGGTCTGTATCAGTTAACCCACTGATTAAAACAGCATTTGAAACTTTGACCTTTTCTGTTTTCACAACTTCCATTTTAAAACACTCAAAAGTACCAATAATGCCAAAATGGCAAACCACTGTGACCTCCAGGCACTCTTATGATGTCAGTCAATGGTTAGCTAAGGTAACAACTCTACAATTCTCCTGGCTGGCTCGCCAAGTTTTATGTAACCGGATTACAGGATACAATAAGATAATTAAAAGAAAAAATAAACAAATGGGCCAATAATTAGGTTCGGGGAGAATTGGAGGTTGTTTAAGAATGACTGGAGTCACGGGTATAGCATGAAACGGTTTATATACTAAATTTTAATAATAATGGGAAATATAACACATAAAGATAACACACAAAAACAGATGAAAACAATCGACAATAGTAAAATGCTCGGTATGAGATTTGATCATATGAGTCACAAGTCAGCCGGCGTCAAGTCAAATCCCCACGCTTGGGGTGAAAGTCAGAGTCCGGTGGTGCGATTTTTTCCTACCGCACCGTTGAGATTGTTCACAGAAGAGAGCAGTCTGCTCTTCAGTTACTTGAGATGTCCTGGTTCGTTCAGTGGTTAAGGCTCGCCATCTCCCTCGTCAGGAAGAAATCCAGTTCTCGTTCCAAGTGAGTGATCATAGGAGTCGGGATCAAACCCAAGGAAAAAAAAAACCCAGCCTGTAAACAACAGGACTGTTAGCGAGTTGGCATCGACCCTTCTCGTCACATCACAGCATAAAGTCTTACAGACTTAAACAAATGCTTCACTCTATTGGCATAGCCAATCATGTTTGGGTTCACAGTTCAACTAACATAACATCAATTTGATTGTCTATTAAAATAATTCTCAGTAGCTCTGGAAATATAATTACATATGACAACAATTGTTCAGCTCAATAGGCTCAGTTAGATTCTATTACTCTACACTATTCAACAAGAAATACATTCATGACAACAAGGATACATTTAGTTGTGTTTCTATACAGCATTGTGACACCTTGTATATCTGTAACACAATAAATAAATAAATAAATAAATAAATAAATAAAATGTTCTATAACAAAATTCAACAAAATATAAATTCTGGTCCTTTGGTCCACCTTTGTAAAATAATTCCTCCCTAATCAGTTAGCTTTTATTTATTTTTATTTATCTATTTTTTTTATTATTAAATGTTTGGTTAAGGGACGCATGGCTAATTCTATGGCGTTAGCTATAACGCCCCTGAGGACCTTGTACATCTAGGCCGTACCACCATTAACTGGCGGTTTGAGCCGTTAACTCCTGGGAATCCCATATGCCCTACCGCCGTTAACTGGCGGTTTGAGCCGTTAACTCCTATATGCCCTACCACCGTTAACTGGTAGTTTGAGATGTTAACTCCTGGGATCTAACGTCTAGCAGCCCACTGCTGTCACCTCGGTTGCTGTAATTAGCTTTTTGAATTTAATAATTTACTGAATTTAATCTCATTCACTCACCAACGCGCTCCAACGGTTCCCTCCTACAGAGGATTGGTTCACTCTGTCGTCTCCACACAAATCTATAAGAATGGAATTAATTTGATAAGCTATTTAAGTTTCCTTTTTTTTTTAAGTTGCATCGTTAGCTTTTTCTCTTCTTTTTTCTTTACTCACCGCGTTGGTTCCAAGTTCCTAGCTCTTATTAGAAGGAGTCAAGTCCGCCTCTCCCTCTATCTATGCGGCACCCAAATCAGGGTTCTTCACGGCCTCGACCGTTGTTTTTTTTTCTCTCTCTCTCTCTCTCTAACCGCTCAGTCTTTGCTTTCTGTATCTGCGTGCTGCACAGCCGTTTGTCTCTCCTCTCGCTCAGCTGCGTCGCACGGTTTTATTTCGCGGAGGCGGGACTTATTTCTCTCAGCCAATGAAATTTCAGATTCCCACCTGGACCAATAGTATACAGCTTTCCTCTTCTGTTTCTGTTAGTGATGTTCAAGATTCTTGTTTTAACCGATGTTTAATATTAAACTCGTTATTTTAGTTATTCACCCTTCCAATAATTCATTATGAAATTATCTATTAGTTAATTAGATATCTATTAATTAGTATTGTTAATTTCCTTAATTTATATTTTATATTTTATCTAAATTGAGGATGGATCATATTAGTAAGCCAATTAGTTAATACCTCATTAAGGTTCTAGCTTCTGGGTTACATCAGGATTCTAGAAGTAAAAATGGAGGGACTACCATTGCTTATGTGAACTGGTGCAAAGCCATGGTGTCTGAAAGTTAAACGAAAACTTTCAGGTTAACAGAGTTGAGTGTTCATTATTCTAAAGGATGTCATTTTCAACATGCATGAACCTATTTCTACTATGCACAACAGTAATTATTGACCTGTTTTTCCAAATAGTTGAGTCGAGGAAAATTGTCCTTGTTTTGAGACAACTCGACTAGTAGAAGCTAACCATTAGCATTAGCAACTCCACCACGCAGAACTCCTTTAGGCTTGTGGTATTTGTGGAGATAAAACATCAACGTTGCAGAACAAATAGTCAGTAGCAGAGTTGTGTTGCTGTTATCCAATCCGAGGCGAGTTGTCCAAATATCAAGAAATAAGCCACCAGATCCCGCTGTGTTCAGCCCTCCTCTGATGGGACATTCTGCTAATTTATTTTTTTATATATTTTTTTGTGTGTCCTGTCTGGCTTTGAAGCAAACAGAATTGATGTCTGAATGCTGGTAGCAAGCCTTACAGATTTACTCTCAGGTAGAGACCACTGCATGATTAAACAAGTGAACCACATCTTTAGGGCCTGTACATCTGCACTCTTAACTACTCATCATTGGGGCATCCTATAGGAGCAAGTTAATAAATTACAACCCATTATTTTGTTTCAGGGCTCTTATGAGTAACTCCAAACTTTTGCAAACTTCTGTTTAAGCTCAGATTAAGATCATGTTAATAAAACATCTTGAGAACTTGTTGGTTTAATGAGACCAACTGATTGGGTGCACAGGAAAACGGAGACGAGTGCCAACAAAAACTGTGTCAAACGCATCCACTTCCTCTGACCTCAGGTATCAGTCTATTTTGGTCACACAAATTTATTATTCAGTAACTGTGAATCTAATTAACAATTGAACATGCACAGATGGTGCTGTTGACCTCCTGTGTGTGTGTGTGTGTGTGTGTGTGTTTGCTTCCCTTTGCACTCAAATGTGCAACAGTTGTCTGCTGTGTGATGCAGTGTGTTCTTTAGGGATTTTGATGTTCAGAATGAATGTGTGTGTAGCAGGTGTGCAACATGTAATCATAAAAAAGTGAATATTTATGTGAACATGAAAAACAACCTTATGAACTCGTCTTTATTAGACAGACTTTGCTAACAAGACATCCTTTTTCTACAGAACTGTGACATTTCCTCTCAGAGCGCCGCTCAGTTTTTCCTCACATGTTCGTGTCTAGCTCCTGTTCTTTATGATACCTACTGAACAGGACAAACAGTACAATGCTACAAATAATGTGCTGAGAGAGAGAGAGAGAGAGAGAGAGAGAGAGAGAGAGAGAGAGAGAGAGAGAGAGAGAGAGAGAGAGAGAGAGAGAGAGAGAGAGAGAGAGAGAGAGAGAGAGAGAGAGAGAGAGAGAGGGGCCATATTAATGGCTGAAAGAGCAGGGGAACAGATTGATTGAATGGGAGTGATATAAAGAGCCCACATAGAAGAGGCACACCGTGAGCGCAAACTCCCCAAGGTTGTTTTGATATTTCCCAGCCACTTCCTTCCACCCGGATGTCTCTGTATAGGAGAGCAGAATTAATTCATAAGAGCACATTTATAAAAGTGTGTGTTGGAAAGGTGTTTGGGCAGGGAGGTTGCTGCTGCTTTTCATAATTAAATCCTAAAATTTATAGGAATATTTTACAGTTCTTGGATTGGACTGTACCATTTTGAAATTTTAGATATTTACTCTTTTTTTTTCATCAGCATCCATCACTCCTTCTCCCCCTCTCCAGACCCTGATCTTTTCATTTAATGTCCGCCATGAGCCGCCCAGATCGATAGTGTAAGACAAACATGCAGAAACACGCATGCCGGAGAAGAACAAACCCACCTTCCATGTTAACGGAAAAGCCTTCATCTAGAACCACAAGGCTCAGGCTGTAGGGATGAAATTGTTTTTTGTAGATGTCTGATACCATTCCACCAGCTGATTGTTGAAGAAAGAGAAAAATTGACAGCCCAGAAGCAGAGTAACTGGAGTTGAAGGTGGAAAGGGGGAAGAAAAATGCAATTCAGAAAGGTAAAGCAGCCAGCCAAGCTACTGAGATGAGCTTCATTCATGCAGACAGCCATATCTACACGTCCTACAGATGTGTGTGAACGGAGTGGAGCTGAGGTGGAACGACTTTTTGCCATGTCTGTGGAACACTAGAACCACTCACTGCCTCATCGTGAATGGCCCCGAGCATCTTCAGCGCAGACGACGCCTGTTTGCGTAAAATAACAGATAATGACTTTTTAGTTTTCAGATCACCCCAGCCTCCCCCTCAGCAGAGACGCATCCCGTCACAGTCGCTCAGTCCAGGCCGGACCATTAGGCACCGTCTCTCTCCAAGCATGACCGATTCTTCTGCTCCCTCTCTCATCACTCGCCGGCAGGGGTCATGGACTCCGATGAGCTGAGGACTCCATTCCTTACGCTTCTGTCGTTTAAATCAGGTCGGATGAGTGTCATCCTCCACTTCCCTTTAGGAGCGTGGTAATCGGATTCTTTCATGCCTCTATCCTCTGCCTTTAACTCTGTCTCTCCACCTTCATCGTGCTTGTGTTATGATTGAATTATTCCCCGTAGAGCGTGTCCACGAGCCGCTGTGAGGCTGCTGCTGCGCTGTCACCAACAGGCTCACAGCTCCCACCCAGGCCTACACTATCTCTGCCCTTACAACTCATGCTCGCTTGGCCTATTCACTCCAGCTCTGCCCTGTCACCCTGGATCATAAACCAAGAGGGGGACAAAAGAGTGAAAACAAACACCGACCACATGGCAGCTTGTCTGAACTGTGTGAATCAGTCTTTGTGAGTGACTCTTATAATGCATCCTGGCCTAATCTTCAAAAATAATCATTTGATAATTGGTGCAACAAGTTCTTGTCCTCAAATGACACGAACAACGGCCAACCTGGCCTCATACATAAGGGTGCTGAAAAGAGTGCAGTCAAGAATTAATTCAGAGCTGTAACAGATGCAGGTTAAAATATATTTATGTAAAAAGAAAAAAGATTAGAAGCGGGCGTGACCCAGTCAGAGTGGTGACATCCAGTGCAATCTACTTCGCTGAACGCGTTTGTACGTCGGATGAAAAAATAATCTATTCTCAGGTTGTTTCATTGATCCGCTGCCTTTATAAAACCTGCTCTGAGAGCGGCACAATGTTTGCTCCACTGTGCTCCGCTCTTTTCAAAGCTTCCTGCAAAGACACAGCTTCTGTGTGTCTGCACGTTTCTCCTGAATTGCAGGCATCTCTGAGTTGTGGCCTTTGATTTTCATCACACTTTATCGGGTGGAGGAGAGGGGCCTTGAGTGACTTACCTTTACCGCTCTCCATTCCTCTCTCCATCACCGCCGAGGCTCTCAGAATAGTCGTGTGCTCGTTTCCATGGGCAACCAGCCAGGACCCTTGTCCAGAGCGGTCTGACAGATGTTGAATGGGAGAACATGAAACACAAAGCACCTTCTTCTTCCACATGAAAACGTACAGGATCTGACATTACCTAGGACTGTGGGACATAAAAGCCTATTTAGGTTTTCTATTAATTACCCCTTTGGCTTAAAAAATTACCTGGAGGAATAATTCCCCACAGCCAAGAGAAGGAAGCAGACTGAGTGTAGGGTAACTTTCATCATCTCCTGGAGGCGGGGGAGATTTTTTTTGTCCTCTCTTGGGTCGACACACTGAGAGAGATCCATTAATGTAAAGCAGAAATAATTGGACGGAGGTAAATTAACCTGTTGGATGTTATTTCCAGGAGGAGTGGCAGCAATGACGAGAAACAGAAGTAACCAAACGAATCTTTAATTCATGTTCATGGTGGTGTTGTCTAATCCTATTCTTTTTAACAAAAATAAACACATATGAGTCAAGTTTGTAAAACAACGAAGCATTGAGCCTATTTTCAAAGTGGAGGCAAAAAAATAAATAAAGAAACCTGCCTATGTTCTGATCATTTAAGCATGAACAGAAGAATTAACCATAGAATCACACGCATGCCCCTTCAAGCAGAGATAACACTTACCAATAGGAGGTGCTGTTTCAAGCCTTCTTCTCAGGGTGAACCAGAGACTCTGAGGTGAAAATTCAGAATCCTCCACGCTGATTTCTGGAGTACACATTACTACTACTACAGAGGCTCCAAGAGTCATGTCCACATTCATGCCCGTCTTCTTCACACACATTAAACTGAAAATTATTAAGGTGGAGTAATAAGTGCGGGAATGAGCGGATGTAGGCTTGATTTGCTTCTAACGAGCACATCTTGGATTAGTTTCATAAATGTGATTTTTCCATTTCCTGCACCTGCTTCTTCCTGAGTTGGGTTGAAGGGAGACGATGGCCATTTTTAGAGGTCATTGGATAAGAAGAGGGTTAAATCCCTGACAGATCGCCAGTAAGCCGGATATTTCAAGCCTTTATTGGCTATAATTTTGAGGATTATGGCTTACAGCTCAAGAAAATACCAAATTCAAAATTAAAAGACAACTAGAACATTGTGAAAAAGTGTCACACTATAATCAGCTAATGAATCCCGAAAACTTGCAAAGAGTTCCTGAGCCTTTGGACCATGGGTGTCAAATTCAAATTCACTGGGCCAAAATGAAAAACTGGGATGAAGTCGCGGGCCAAACTCCATTTTTTTTAAAGTAATGGCAAATGTGCACATTTTCCTTTGTCTACAGATATGATCGGTTGAACCTTTTTATTTGGAAACAAACTTATTTTTGCAGTAACACTGAATGTGGAATAACCAAATTACACATGAGCAAGTTGATTTTAAATAAAGCACACATCAGTGGTATTCGTTTCTTATTATGTCTCAATTTTGTTTAAATATTTTATTCCTTAAAATCTGCATATATTCAGCACTTCTTCTTATTTTTTATCTTTTGAATCTTTTAAGTGTTTCTATTTTATGTTTTCTTGTCTATTCTTTGTTTTTTACTCTGTTTTGTTGCTCCTGTAATGAATGTTATTGCTGCTGTGACACCAAGCTTTCCCCACTGAGGGACAATAAAGGGATTTTCTATTTCTATTCTGTTCTTCTATCTGTAATCTGTCCTGTTTTAAAGTAGGTGAAATCTTTTTTCACAGGCCAACATCATGAATAAAAATAGTAATTCTCTAAAATGAAAATGTAAAATCGCACCTATTAACTTTTATGCTTTGGAGCAGAAAAGATTAATACAACCAAAATAATTCAATCCCAGGTTTCTCCACTCTGATTTCCTGTGATGCTCACCTGTTCCAGCCAGACCTGCATCTGTGGGGGTGGGCTCTGAGCTGAGGAAGGACTTCATCAGTGAGAAACAGTTGCTCACACAGGTTTGTTTTGCTGGACATGGAGAGCATCTGGACCACGCAGTTGTGTCGGGGAGGGGGATAAAAGCCGCAGCCACAGGGTCATACTGACTTGAGCGTGTCGCTAAACTGGAGTTGAGTCATCTTGGTCTGGAAGTTTCTATGTCAGCAGCAAACAAATTACTGAGCTGTTAAAATCCATTTCTGGGCTTCAAAGTCGGCTAATTGCTGAGTAAACTCGGCACTGAGTAAGAGGAGTGTTTTTAGTGTGTCCGAGGCAGAGGAGGTAACTCTGCAGACGCTGGTGCTAGTAGCATGGACGCTAAGGACTGTAAAGACATTTTACGGTTTTTCTCCTTGAAGCATCAACATGTTCCATCTTTGTTGAAACACCCCTCCATCTGCATCAATCTTTCTCTTCCTGGACACGTTGGGATGATGTGTGGACAGTTATTTTCACTTGCTGCATTCATTAAACATGGAGGTGGATACACTGCGACCTAGTGGCGAGTCACTGCACTGGGAACACAATCGCCATGCATTGTGGGAAATGTAGTTTATAGCCAATGTGCGCTTTGAAGAGGCATAGACTTATTTTTAAGGCCCAGACTTCCCTCTCCCAAGCTATTTGTGCCAGCTCCACTGGGGGAATCCCGAGGCGTTTCCTGGCCAGTCAAGAGACATAGGGTGTGTCTGAATCCACGGGAAGGATGCTTGTAAGAGTGCAATGACGTCACAGCGCAGCGACGAGTACTGTCCGAATTCCAAGAACACTCATTCTCACGTCCTCAAACGCGTCCTCACTCCGCCCACATTTCGAGGACGGGTCTGTTGTATCCTCACAGAACAAGGCTATCCCAGCATGCTTTGTGCGCCGGCTGTGGATTTTCAACAGGCAGAGAAAATGGGGAGAGCTACGAAGTTTTAAACGTAAGTTTGTTAAAAGCTAGCCATAGAAACCTAAAAAGCTTAAAGTGGTTAAGTTTATAGACTTTTTTTGTTTGTATATTTGTTTTTTAAATTACATTTTAGGCAGAAATCAGCCAGAACGAGTTTGTATTGCGGGTCCCAGTTATTCCCGCGTGTGTGTGTGTGTGTGTGTGTATGTGTGTGTGTGTCGAATTAAACTTGTCATTTGTTTTAAGGACAACGGAGCAAAGAAGCGTTTTTATTAAGCTTAGAGGTGAAGAGTGAAGCTGTTTACACACAACCACAGAAGTTCTTCTGTGAAAAGTAGTTTTACATTCGGGGATTTACACAGCTGACACGTTTTAATGAAGTAAAAATAGTTTGTGTGAAGAATATAATTTTTATCTTCTCATGTGGATAAATGTAAAAATGTGTTTATTGCCTTTTTGTCACCTGTGGTCTGATTTTCTCTGTAGGACTGCAGGTGTCCAGGGTCAGGAGAGGCTTTACCTGTTGGTCATCCTGGGAGAGAGGCCTTCTACTGTTATCATGCTAATGTTATTTAGCTGTTTGATATTTTAACACGTTTATTAAAACAAATACTAACTGATAACTCTTTCTGGTCATTGATTTTATCACCAATTTTATTATTACAGATGTTTTTGAACATGTTACATGAACAGAAAATGAAAAGATGGTAAGGAGACAAGATTATTTATAATAGGTTAAACTTATTTACAGATCAAAACCAGTCTGGACCAGTTTTGTACGGTTAAAGCAGGATTAACCTGAGTGACTCTTCCTGGATCATTTATTTAAACTGAGTGAGCAGGAAGTCTTTAACAGTGCAGCTGGATCTGCTGCAGGAGGATCCAGACGTGGATGGAGGGCTGGAGCAGACCCGTGGCTGGACGTTTCTGGTCAGAGGAACATCATACAGGACGGTCTGCAGAGAGAGCTTTGGGACGCTTCCTCTCACTGTCCACTCCATCGTCCATCTACAGGGACCGCTGGGCTGGCTCAGACGACAGCTGTTACATCTCTGTGAATGACTTGCCTGTTAACAATAGTGGTGGTCTGCTGGTACCTCCTGCAGGACAGAGCACCACTGACCTCCTCCACACACATCTTCCTCACGCTCATCCTCCCGACCCACAACATCACCAGCACCAATGCAGATGTGCAGCACAGTGCATGCTGACCTGTAATAGATTAAATAAGAGTTTGTTTGTTTTTTAATAGAAAAATGTAAAACAAACATAACCTGCAGTGCACTGATTCTGTTCAGTTTAAAGAAAAGCAGCAGGGAAAAGTTAAATAAAAACTACAGAGAATTTACATTTTTAAGACAGATCTAATCATTATTAGGCTTAAGTTGAATAAACAAAGGCACATTGAAAACAGCTCAATGCTATTTTATTAAAAAGCCTGTTTTTTAAAGCATTTTACCCCCATTTGATGCAAAATAAGTTCTAAGGTCCAATTTACATCAGAAAACATCCTACTGCATTCAACATTTATAATGCATTTGGTTTATATTAATTACCTACATGTTAATACTCTGTAGTAATGTGTTGTGTATGTTTAATAAGTTATTTCTGTAGCTTAAAACATACATGAAACCATCTAAAGTTAACATGTAAGTCCTGAAAGCTTCTACAATAAACAAAGTTACTTTACCTGAAAACGATTGTGAACAAATGCTGCTGATGGACGTGAAGCTGCTATAGCTCCTTAATATTCCTGCTCCATTTTCGCTAGCTTTAGCATTTTTCCTTTGCGTGTAGCTGCCGCCACGGCTGTGACGGGACCTACGTGCCACCGTAGAGGTGAAGGCTAGACTGTCCGTATTCAGAGCCGCTGACTTCCGGTTTTAGCGGTCTTCAGCTAGACCGGCGAGGACCCGTACTCATAAGCATCCTTCCTGTGGATTCGGACACACCCATAGTCCCTCCGGTATGTCCCGGTTCTTCCCTTAGGTCTCCACCCAGCTGGACTTGCCTGGAAAACCTCGCCAGGGAGGCGTCCAGGAGGCATCCTGACCAGATGCCTGAGCCACCTCAACTGGCTCCTCTTAATGTGGAGGAGCAGCAGGTTTACTCTAAGCCCCTCCCGGATGACCAAGCTTCTCACCCTATCTCTAAGGGAGAGCTCAGCGACCCTGCGGAGAAAATTCATTTCAGCCGCTCATCTCCGCAATCTCATTCTTTTGGCCACTACCCTGAGCTTGTGACCATAGGTGAGGGTAGGAACGTAGATCGACCAGTAAATCGACAATTTCACCTTCCAGCTCAGCTCTCTCTTCATCACAACAGATCGGTACAACGCCCGCAGTACTGTAGACCGCTCCAGCGAAAGCTGAATATTATGTGGATATCATGTAGCCAACGGGACCACAGACCTGAACCTTAGGCCACCAAAGGGAACCCCTCAACACCTTGGCTGCGAGACAAAAATGAGACATGTCAACATTTCTTCAAACAGCTTAAAGTTTTATTTAAGGTTCAATTATAGATTTATTTAATTACTAATGTCTAATTTACTGTGAAGAATCACACAAAATAAAATGGTTGAAAGTAAAATAAAAATTAATAGAAGATTCCCTTAAAAGGATATTCCCTGTGACCTTTTCTTTCTTTCTAGGAGAATAAGAAATAATCAAAGAAAGAGGAACGACTTTCTTCTGATTGAGCTATACCAAAGAGAGATGCTGCTTCTCTCACCTGTTCCTCAAAAAGAGCACAAAAAAGTCTCAAAATTAGCTCCTGAACACCAGATTAGGGAAGTCACGGTCCTTCATTTTCTTGGAGTAACCCTGCATTTTCTTGTAAAGAAGCCTTAAAGATCTGAAGAGCATCTAGAGACATATCTAAGAGAAGTGCCTTCAGTTTTTATTCATGTTCCTTCCTTTTCTTTTTCAAGTGATCTGCAACTTCAGAGAGAGAACGGTGAGAGAGAGGAAGAGCGAAGGGGAGAAGGAGGAAATGTTTTCCGATAGAAATGAGGCGAGCTGAAGTAGACTCTTCAGTTGCGCCGGGGCTGTCACTGCTCAGTTCAAAACATTCAAGCATGCAAAACAGCCCTAAAGCCCCGAAAACCTGTTTTACCACTTCCCTTTGAACATCCAAGATCCTCGTTCACAAACAGATTTCAAACTGTTTCAGAAGAGGAATTCCAAGTGGCTAAATGTGGTCTAAATGTGTACAAATTGAATCTCCAGAAGCAAAATGAAGTTGAGGGATTGTTTCCCTGCTTTGTCCGCGAAGATCGTAGTGTTGGTTATTGGCATGCAGTGAGGAGCAAATTTGTCATAACTGCAAGCATGCACTGCAAATATGCACACACTCACACGCATGCACGTGCATGCACGCGCATGTACACACACACGTTTCTCATTTTCCGGAGGACAGCTGCAGGGGTGTGGAAGTCTTGGGAAAATGGATCATGGAATCAGGCCAATCAACTTGCTCTGCAGCCGGCACCTGTTAGTCTGTATCTGTCACTGGCAGCTTCACAACTCACGTAGAATAATACACACATTTTGTAAAGATTTCTGTCACCAACATGGTTAAAAAAAACATTTTCATTGAAGAATGGGAAGGAAAGCAAGTAGTTCTGATTTTCTGCTTGTTTGTCGCTGAGGTTTATTCAAAGGAGATTATGCAAATTTGAGTCTATTACACATCGTGGCCTAATTCACTAAACCCTGTTCTAATTAAAACACACATCCACCGTGGATACCCACCCCCCCTCCACACACACACACACACACACACACACACACACACACACACACACACACACACACACACACACACACACACACACACACACACACACACACACACACACACAACAAAAATATATTCGTAAAATATTTCTTCGACCTAATGGGCAGATGAAGAGGTGATGACAGTTAACACACCTTGATGTTTTATCCCTCTTTGACAACATGAGAATCTGTGAGTGTGTGTGTGTGTGTGTGTGTGTGTGTGTGTGTGTGTGTGTGTGTGTGTGTGTGTGTGTGTGTGTGTGTGTGTGGGGTAGACGATCTTCTCTGAAGCGGCCCAGGCAGGCATCAGCACTCAATCATCCCAGATCTGCCAGACGACACCAGCAGAGAAAACACATTACCAGTGCTGTGTCGCCTCGCCTGCTTCTCTTGTCTTCTCTTTATTATATTTAGAGCTGCCTTGCCTCAGGGTCAGGTGACAATCTGCATTCTCTTTCTGCAACTTTTCTCAAAACTCTTTGGAGTTTTATTCTTTTTTTTCTCTGTATTTCAATTTTCCCCCCACTTCTCCCTGTTAAAGGGGAGCTGTTGATGGTTTTTAATCCCTACATGAGTCCCTTTGCAGATGACTCTGCTGGCATGGTGTCAGAAAGAAACTAACAGAGAGCAGTGCTACACATTAGACTAAAAGATGAACACCCTCTGAAGGGAATGAGGGAATAGAGGGGAAGAGGCAAAGAGATCATTTGAAGTGCTTGTCTAAGTTTTGGTAAAAAATGAGTTCTTTATAATGGCATATAAATATATAAATGAAACACTTAAAGACATTATGAGGCTCTTTCATCCCCCCTGCTCTTGTGTGCTGGTTGAGGTGGGAAACAGAAGGCAAGTAAACACATCTGCATATCTGAGTCATTGGTTCCAGGGGAGCTGTTATGGGCTGTCTCTGCAAATCTCTTCTCCGTGTTGCTTATAGCCCACCACCAATAGCCCCCCACCTCTCCTTCCTTCCTACCTCCCTCCTCGCTGCACCGCTGATGCCGGGTCAGATATTTTCAACTGATGTGGCTTAGATCTGAGGGGGGCAAATCTGGTTTCACATTTCTTGATTTCAAATGGCTGTGCAGCCTCTCTCCTTTATCTGTTCTCAGGTTTCTGTGTCGCTTCCACTTTGCATCCAGCTGACGGTAAGTTGGCACATTTGGTGGAACAGAGTGGGCCAAAACCCGGTCAGGCCCTCCTGTCTCCACGGTGTCCATCACCTGGACAGCAACCAGCCCTGTGGACACAACTGAGAGAAGGACATCAGCTGGCAGCAAGTATGAAGACAGGAATTTTTTTGTCTGCTGTAACGTGCTGCTTTACACCAACACACTACCCACATAATTATCAGAATATTCTTTATAATGTTGACATAAATGAGGACAAAGTAAAAAAAAATCATTCACTCATTCATTTGTTTAATAATTCATCAATTTATTCATCAATAAGTTATCTTTGGTGTGTTCTTACTGTGCTTATTTTCTAATTCCATTTTTGGCTCTTTTTTAAACACAGATAAGGTTTTTCTTTACCTTGCTGACGTTTTGTTTGCGGCTGCAAACATCCTCAGAGCTGACGCTGATGGTGGCGTCACTTCCTACTCTGTTTATCTGCGGGCAGCAGAGGACGTTGTCGCCCTCTGCTGCCCACTCTCCCCTCTCCAATGATGCAGTCCCATGCACGATCCAATGTGTAAACCCTATTGTCTCTGTTCATAGTCCCACATCCTAACCCTCTTTATCTTGATTGCTTCTTTTATCCATCTTTTGTATTTCTGTTGTTCGGTGTTTATGATCCTTGTGTTGTCCCAGTCCATTATATGGTTTTCTCTTGTGCAGTGATCTGTTACGGCCCATTTCTTTATTGTACTTTCTGCTTCTTGTTTTGCTGCTCTTGTGTGTCTTCGACTTGTTTCTTTCTCGCACTCCTTTCTATGTTCTATTGTTCGTGTGTTGAGTTGGCGTCCGGTTTCTCCTATGTATGTTTTATTGCAGAGTTAGCATGGGATTTCATAAACGACTCCACATTTAAGTCCAGCTGGTATCTTGTCTTTTGGGTGCACTAGTCTGTTTCTAACTGTTGTGTATGGTTTTGTTGGTGTGTTTATGTTGTGTTTTTTCATTGTTGCTCTTATTTTTTCTGTTATGCCTTTGATGTATGGTGAGGTTATCACTGGTTTTGGTTCTTGTCTTTCTGGGTTTCTGGCTCTTTTTTTGGGTTGTTCTTTTCTTTCTGTTGTTGTTTGTTGTTTTCCTTTGTTTATTGCCCATGTCAGGTATCCACAGGTCTTTAAAGCGTGTTGTATGTGTTTGTCCTCTTGTTTACGGTCTCTTTCTTCTTTTATCATGTTTGCTCGGTGATATAATGTTCTGATTACTGACATTTTGTGTATGGTGGGGTGTTCTGATATCCATAATAGATATTGGTCTGTGTGTGTTGGTTTCCTGTATGTGTTTATGTTTAGGGTCCCGTCGGTCTGCCTGATTATTTTCATGTCCATAAATGCTATACTGCCATCTGTTTCTGACTCATAAGTGAACTTTATGTTGCCTGTGTCGTCAATGTTATTCAAGTGTTGTGTTGGTGTTTCTGTTTGTCCTTTTGGTATGATTTCCAGTATGTCGTCTACGTAGCGTTTCCATAGTTTTATTTTGCAGTTGGGGGGGGGGGGGGGGTGGCAGTGGCTATAGCTTTTTGTTCTAGGTCTTCCATGAAAAACTCGCACAGGGTGGGTGATAACGGGTTACCCATGGTGAAGCCTTCCAGTTGTTTGTATATTGTGTTGTCGTATGTGAAGTAAGTGGAGTTAGCTACCAGTGCTATCAGTTGTGCTATGTCATCTGCTGTGAGGTTTGTTCTTTTGTGTAAAGTCTTGTCCTGTCTGATTCTGTTAACTACTATGTCTATGGTTTTTTGGGTTGGTGTTTTTGTGAACAGGGATGTGACGTCGTGTGAGATGAGTATGTCGTTATTTTCTATTGTAATCTCCTTTAGTTCTTTTGCCAGTTCTATGCTATTTTTGCAGTGTTGGTCTGTATTTCCTAATAACGGGCTGATGATTTTGCTGATTTCTTTTGCCATGTTGTATGTTGGTGTACCTATGCTGTCTACTATTGGTCTAAGTGGGGTGTTTTGTTTGTGTATTTTTTGGAGTTCTGTAGATTCTTGATATGTTTGCTGTAGGAATCCAGTGTTTGTACATTTTTTCTGTTATTTTGCCTTTTTCTTGTAGTGGCTTCAGTAATTTTTCATGTTTTTCTCAATGGGTCTGTACGCAAGGCAACACGTCTCCGTCAGTGCATGCTTGTCTCTCCCCCGTGGAGCAGACGGAGAAGTATAATTAGTCTACGTAAAATCATGTAGGTTAGTTTGAACGTGTCTCTGCTGAGTGATGCTGATTCTTAACCACCAGCTGAAGTCAGTGGGTCAAAAAGGTTGTTCTGACCAGTTAAAGATTGTGTTTTTATTTAATACAAGTCCTGCTGGATCTTCTTCCTCCTTAGATCATAATGTAAAAAAAGAAAATATAAAATGTTTAACTTAGTGGTTAGAAATGTGCTTAAAGGGTGTTGGTTATTATTTTATGTCATTTCTGTAGCTACGTCATGTCTCAAAGTTCAGCTGCTGAAATAAAAATGTTGCTCCAAGTGGTTAAAAATGTAAGTCTACAGATAAACATGACATCACTTTTTTGTCTGAACGTATTTACATCGTGACTAAAATGACCTGGAAAGTTTTGAAGAATCAACCATAAGTGTTTAAATGCTGAAGCAAATGGTGCTTACAGCTTCATTTACTGTTTTACACAAGGGCATCTTTTATGACAGAGGAAGAAACTGTGTTGTACATTTGTAACTAAGCCATGCTTTATTTTATTCAGACTAGTTGGGATTCCAGTAAAATATGTGAGTGACAAAATTAGGCTTTTCTGTATTTAAATGTTCTATATAATGCAAAATCCATTTTATGGAGCTTGTGACCAGTTATGTTGTTATTTCCTCATGAGCTGCTGAATATGCCTGGGGTTGAGGTTGTTGGGACTGTTGCTGCATCATCACGACCCGCTCTTTCCCATCCAGATAAGCCTCGGCTTCACTACAGAGTTTAAGACGGGGCTGGGTGGGTCATTGTGGACCGCCGTGTACAGGCATGGGTCTGCAGTTCCATAGAGCAGGGCTAGTCAGTTCCAGGCCTCGAGGGCCGGTATCCAGCACATTTTGGTTGTAACTCTGCTTCAACACACCTGATTTCAATCAGCAGGTGATTCGTAGGTTTCTGCAGTGCCTGGTGAGCTGCTGCACAGGTTCAACCACTGAATCTAGTGTGTTGGACTAGAAAAACCACTAAAACCTGGAACAGCAGTAGCTCAACAAGTTGAGTGGGTTGTCCAGTAATTGGAAGGTTGCAGGTTCGATCCCGGCTCAGGAAAGAGAGTTTTGCTGTTGGTTCCTTGGCCACTGAACCCACCTTGCTTGCTGGTGGTGGTTGGAGGGACCGGTGGTGCCTGTGTTTGGCAGCCTCGCCTCTGTCAGTGCGCTTCAGGGCAGCTGTGGCTACATTGTAGCTCATCAGTGTGTGAATGGATGAACGATACATTGCAGTGTAAAGAGCTTTGGAGTCCTCTGACTCTGAAAGGCACTAAACAAATGCAGGCCATTCATCATTTATCATAAAACGTACCGGCCCTCGAGGGCTGGAATTGCACAGCCCTGCCAAAGAGCGTTGCTATCACAGTTTAGGCTCTCATGTTAGCAGGCAGGGTTAAACGTACCGTCATGTTCAACTTCATAAAAATGTTGTGGAACTATTCAGTATTTTTGTGGTGCAATAAATGGTCTGTAGAGTTAAAGACAAAAAAGAAACGCTTACCACAGGCTCCACATGTGCCTCCATAGTGCGGTGGCTGAGTCCAGGGCCCTCATTTATCAACCATACTCACGAACAGATCTGTGAGTATTTTGTGCATGGGGACGATTTAACGCATTGTGTGGTATTTACCAATTTGTACTTGTGCATGAAAATGTTCTTAAATATAAGAACAGCTCTGACCATGCGTCGGAACAGCATCTAGTGGTCGAATGGGGGAACAGCAGTACTGAAAGTCTCAGTCATGCACGTGTGTTCTTCATCCACAAATTATATTCACCCAGTATTTAATTATGTCAGTGGAGAGATTACTGTAAGATTGATCAAATCCATTTTTTTTATTTATTTGTGACGGGAACCTCTCCTTTGTCCCGACTGCGTTTATAACCGCTGAAACTTTCTTTTCCGCTTCGACAGCCGGTGTTTCAATCTCGCTGTCAAAAAAGTTATATTTTTGGGGAGAAACTAAACAGAGAATCCCCTCACATGCTGAGGACGCAGCGTGACCAAATATGGTTCATTGAGGGCCTCTCCGTATGTAAATGACGGACACGAGCTGACGGACAACGGACACGAGCACCTGCGTACGCAGGTGGGATTTATCGTCAAATGATTGCGGAGAAACATGAGTACAAGAGGCCACCCCATAATTCATAAATCAGTCTTCTGACTGTTCGTACAAACATTCTAAATGCCAGTTGTAGGTGGGAATATAGGATGGTTTCTACGAACTTTTGATAAATGAGGACCCAAGCTTGCCTCGCTGCCTCGATTTGCCAGTCTATGGCTATAAATAGCATCCAGCGCGTCTTAGCATCTACGTGTTTTTCTCCCATTTCCACTCTCGTTGTTTCCCTAACTTTTTTATATTGGGCTTTAATTTCTTCGACTTGGCCCAACACCGTTCCAATGTCCGCTCAAGTCCTTTGGTTGCCATCCACTGAGAAGCTTCTTTAAAAACTTACACTTTTTACCAATCTGTCTAGCTCCTCCAGAATGTGGACGCTCACGATGATGGTGAGGAATGTATGGAGCTCTGAAGCTGACCAAAACCTGCTGCTACTTTCTGGCATTTTCACACATCCATGTAAAACAAATGAAAATACAAACAACGGAACTCTGAGGTTTGTTTTGCTTATTGTACCCAGTGATGCATTTCTGTCCCCAATGAGTGGACTGTGTTGTTGCTCCATCCCAAAGATACTGCTCCAGAAATTTAAAGAAACAGAAGGAGGCCAAAAATGTCCCATGACTGGTGTGGTCCAGGTTGGTTGATGGACCGGTTTCACAATCAAGACAGAAAAATAAGCGAGCCGACCTGGTTTGGGTCGTGTTGGGTGGTAAAATCAAGCTAATTGTCTCAAATCCAGACTCCTCCTCCCCTGGACTGTAAACACTCTCCGTCTGTCTGTGTCATCTGTCTAGCAGGGAGTTTAATCTGATGCACACAAGTGATTTCTTATCTAGCCTGCCATTTAAATAATGCCTAGAACCCAAAATAGGTTTTTGTCTTCAAGAGGAACAGGATCCCTGTCCAGTCTTCATGAAGAACTGGTAGGAATGGTTGGATCGTGTCAGCGTGAATCTGCAGTCTCCGGGTCTGCAGCTGTGTACTATTGTGTAATTCACACAGGGTTTGAGGGCTTCCATCATATCCAAGTGTTTTACTTCCAAGTTGAAGGAATGGCTCACAAAAATAGCTAAATATTACATCAAAAATAGCATCTCAATAATGCCAACGGTAATATTTTATCATATAACGTGGCCATAGTTGCCCTGGAAAGTGTGAAATAGCCTGATATACTGTAGGCCCTTTAAACCATACAACTTCACAGTAAGTCAAGATTTTATGACCTAAAATGCAAGCATAATAACTTTTGAATGGGATTGCATGATATTTGTATTTGTTATTTTGTATATTTCTTGCAGCTTCTAATAACTTTGTGTTGTGTATGTAGAGGGGTAAATATTGTTGCTTTTATGACCAATAAGCTGTGATACTCTATATAAATATAGAATATCAACCTGCTTGGTCTTTGGATGTTTAATCAGAAGATTCTAGGATTCTTTGCTTTTTCAGGGATCAAACACACTTTGTCTCAATTCATACAGAGTCAGGTTTATAAAAGGTAAGAAATTTATTTTCTAAACAAATTAAAAACAAGACAAGTTAACTAAGATGACTGTGATGGATAAATCTAAGTGGATGGGATGTGATGTATGGTGATTGAACGGTGTGTGTTTATCAGAACCTTGTATCTAGAAGAACTGAGTTCTGGGTGTGAAAAAGAATTTGGTTTGCATTAAACTATGAAGTTGGTTCTTATCAAAACGGCATCAGACGCAATCCTGTGTGTCTACCTCACCCTTTCTTTGGAGACCCTCTTCGCGGATCCGCAGGTCAGGGAGGTCGGATGACCTCTGGGCACCGAGGTTCGGTAGATTAACCACAGCACCGACGCTCCAGTCCAGAGATGTCGCCAGGCACACAGGTAGGAACCAGTTTGCGTCTAGAGCAGCTGTTTCTGATTAGCTGAAGGAAACGTTTTGCTGTGTCAGCTGTAGGCAGCTTTTAACTTGTCGAAAGCTTGTCAAGAGATGCGGTGGCTAGAGAGTTTTCCTACGATGGCCAGTCAGAGTTAGCTCAACCAACAGGATGCTGAATCTCACAGAATGCTGGAATGACGGAATGAAGAATCACTCAGTAAGTGATTCTGTTTTAATATTCTCATGTTATGATTTACTTGGCCAGTCGGGACATACCATGCTAAGAGGTGTTAACAAACAGACCTCAGAACATCACGCCTTCTTTCAGATACAGGATGCTCTGATTTGTGGGTAAGAAAATATCTATGTGCAGTGACGTTAACTTTATTTATATCTTATGAACATTGTGTCTAAGTGTAGATAATGATTCACTTGTTAAATCAAACATTACTTGTCATGACATCATAATATTCATTTCAACCACAATAATTTAAGCACAGATTAGTCAAAACATTTCATTAGTATTCATATAACATTTGTTCATTCAACCATATTATTTTTTAATGATTATTTAACTTATGAGCTGAAAATAGTCACTTTCTTCAGAGGCATGAGGAATCCCGTAGAAGCGATAGGGGAAGCTTAGGCCTTGAAACGGGAACAGTTTGTTGACAACATGTTATCATGTGTTCAGAGCTGCAGAACCTTCTGGGCTTGTTGGAAGATAGAATGTAAAATCCACCTTAGAGAATGGAATTCATGTCTGTAGATGACCGGTGGCATGTAGGTCAATCTGTAGGTGAAAACTGACCATTACTGGACATTGCATGTATTTGAATGAATACAAGAGTGAGTGAAAGACAAAGACAAGTACTTTTAAAAAAGTTTTTTTTTACTTTTGTTTGTTCAGTGACGAAAAGAGAAATTATCTCTAATTTCTGTGAAAATAAGCTGCATTCTCTCTCATGACCAGCAGGAGGTTCATGTTTTGGTTACTGTACAAAAGGCACTCAGGAAAAATCTGCAGAAACCTAAATTCTGTTATTTTATCAGTAAATCTTTCAAATCTTCAAACATTTTTATCTGAACGTATGTTTAGTCACATCAGTTAATACATCTACTGTTAATGGAAGAAAATGTTAAAGGAAACAATTAAAAGAAAACAAATCCAAAATGTAAAATGGTCTGCATTGTGCCACAGAGGCCTGGCGATATTCGGTTACTTGCACAAAATGGTAACGAACACACAAACATGTTAAAAAGCATCATGAATTCTGTTTTGGTGTGTTTTCTGTGAAAACCAATTCTTTGTTTGATCATTTCTTGTAACTAAAGGTCAAAGCACCGAGTGTGATTTCAGCAGCCCTACCTGATTTTCTCTTAACCCTAAGCCATTTCTCTCATCAGCTGTCCACTTCCTTTCTGTGTTTGTTAGTGTGTGCTCCTTCCATCTTGGTGAGAAGACTCTTTGAGCACAGTTGTCACCTCCTGGACCAGGCTTCATACAGCAGAAATAATGAGCATCCACTCTGTTCCATCTCCATGAACCAAACAAGGTTCAGAAGAAAGATGGACTCCGAGGGGTCAGGGCAGAACGCTTCTCCCACACACATACTCTAAACACACACTTTCTAATTTCTTACATATGTCCCTGGAGTATAGAGGTCACCATGGCAACCTTGTCTTCAGCAGCAAATGGCTAGGATGGTTTGATGGGGTCTTGACCAAAGTGTATTGATCTACATGATTTGATGCCTGTTGCAGAGAAAAATCTGCCTTGTTTAGACTTGTGATCGATAAGAAGAAAAAAAAACCTGGAAACAAACTTGATAAATTTATCCTCTTGAGAAATTCAAAGTACAAGAGTTGCGTTTAAAGAAGTGTTATTTTTGGCCTGTTGTTTGTTCCAGTTGATGACTCCCAGGGCATTTGGTTACGCTTTGTATATGGAGTGTGTATGCTGATGACTGTGTGTGTGTTCCATGGGTACTTCCTGTGGTTATGTGTCTGTGCAGCAGAGATGATTCATGAGTTTCATCGTTGCTGCAGAGAGAGAAAATTCACACTATAAATTTGCCTCTTTCCAACACTCGGTTTCACAGTCAGAAACACACACACACACACACACACACACACACACACACGCACACACATGCACGCACACACGCGCGCGCGCGCACACACACACACACACACACACACACACACACACACACACACACACACACACACACACACACACACACACACACACACCAGTTCTGGCGCTTACAGTGTTCCAAATCCCACACAAACAGATAAAAATGAGTGCATCTTCATTTGTGCTCTTTAGGGTAACTGACAGAAATGAACCAAAAATATTTTCCACATTCACTCATTTCATATGGTCTGACAGACAGCCTGTGTAGGACATACGTATAATAATCCCACACATTGTATTTAGCAGGGGAAAGATTTTATCACTGGTTTGCTATAAATAAACTAATTAGAAGAAGCTGTTTTAAAAAGAATAAATTATTTTCAGAAATGTTTTGCTTTTGAAGCTTTTTGTAAAAGCTGGAGCGCATTTGGGACGCAGGTCCAAAGTCCTGGTTTGTTTGAATGAAAAGTCTCCACAACAATGTGTGTGTGTGTGTGTGTGTGTGTGTGTGTGTGTGTGTGTGTGTGTGTGTGTGTGTGTGTGTGTGTGTGTGTGTGTGTGTGTGTGTGTGTGTGTGTGTGTGTGTGTGTGTGTGTGACACAGGCTAGGTCACTGCAAACAATAAGCTAAGTGAAATAGCAGCTCCACTCACAAATGCTTTTCAAAATCAAACTGAAGAACAGCAACATGTGTCTGAGTGTAATCTGATTTTTTGTTTAGGAATCATCAAACCAACCAAAGCGGCTCTTATTCCATCCCGCCTCCCCTTATCTGCACAGTCTATTTTCTTATCTACAAGGGGAAAGTCCACTCACAGCTCACTTACAGTATCCACTGTTAGCTCAGTCAACAATTTTCCTTTTTCAAGTGAAGCCGCAACTTCCTCATAGCTGATTTTCCTCACCTCTCTGATGCGTCCTCTTTGTTTCCGAGCGTTGCGTCACCGCGTTGTGGCTTTCTCACTACTCTCAGTGCACAGGAAGCGTGTTGTGGCAAAACAGGTCCCTGACACTGTTTCCACTCCTCAGAGGAGGGCCTTAGAGCTAAATTTAACACCAATAACAAGATCACGGTCGCCCAAAATACACACTTCTACATGTAGATACTTTTTTTAACTACTTTGAGCTATTTATACATCGCCATGCTAATACGCTTATGTCCGAGGTTAAGCTGACTGAGTGACGTAGTCAGCCGCAACGGAAACTAAGCCAATTAGCTAGCTTTGAGTTAAAGAAGACCTAGCCAGGACACTTAGCTGATGTCTGGAGGAATGAAAGCTGGTTAGGAAAAAGGTTTAAAGGCTCCTAACCGAGAAACGAGCTGACTCGGGTGGATCTGCGTTGTCCCAGTTCACAGAGGAAAGTTCAGCATGTGTTTGCATTTACAAGTAGCTACGCTAAAAGGACCGAAACTCCTGCCACAAAACCTGTTCTTATATTTGGAGTCATGTGTTGGAGTTAAAATAGAACATGGTCCGTTTTTATTACTTTCGTGATGGTTTGTGATTTCATGCTAAACAGGAAAGGGGAACTCAAGAGTTTCACTATAAATAGTAGAGAAATGAAGACTGGTTGGAAAATGCAAAATGGAAAGGAAAAGAGCAAGAATAAATAAATGCACGTGACAAACCCGTACATGTTGAGAAGATATCGTTGAAGCAGAGAGAAACGTTTTGGGATTTATCGAGAAAGGAGTGTGTCTTTTGTGAGGTCTCCACTGAACCCACCTCTGGTGCTGCACGATCAGTGGCACCAGAGGGTTGAGAAACAGGGAGGTGGACTTGGATCACAGCCAGAGTGAGAGTGAATTTACTCCAGACAAAGTTACACTCTGCACCCCTCAGGCTCCATCTGCCTGGGAGCAGAAGCCAACACTGGTACAATTACCCCGGAGCTGCTGGTCAAAGTTTCTTCTCACACTTTTACACCAACTGAAAGTCAGACATTTCCCACTTGTTGGCCTCCGTCTGTAATGTCGGACTGGATATGCTGATAAAAAGTATACGTTGTGAGGCGCTGATGGAGGTAGATTAGCTCTTATTGTCACCAGTAAAAACGAGCTAACGGCAAAACTATAAATAGGCAGATTTACTCCACCCCACTACTCAAAGCTCAGCAGGAGATCAGGCTCAGCGGAGCAACTTCAAGGCTAGGGTCAGTGTGTTACTATGGCGACACAGCCACGGGGTGTGTGTTTGTGTGTGTGTATTAGAGGATGTGAACCTATGTGTGTGTCACCCCCTGCCTGTCTTCCTGCAGCAATCCAGCAGCAGCAGTGGTTGGTCTCATGGCCCTCGTCGACAGAGAGCATGTTGGGTAACGGCAGACTGGAGTTCCCCTGGAGTCGGTCCAGGCCTCCTCACCCTTCCCTTCCTCTATCCCACAGTCCCCCTCCCCTCTCACTCACCCACTTCCACTTCTCCCTGTTGCTTCTTTCACTTCAGAGAGATGTGTGTGTGCGCGCGTGTGTGTGTGTGTGTGTTTTCATGATTGGCTATTCCCAACAGCCCATTCAGAGAGCAACTACTGGTTTATTTGTCCTCCTCGCAGCAGCAGGTCATCCCCTTTCTGACGTTTTCATGTTCTCTACCACACCCTTCCTCAGCTTTTGGAGAATTTTTCCATTAAACCCTGCAAGGCCTACACATCCTGTTAAGGCGTCACTTAGAGCTGCTGGCGGTTTGGGTCAGTATGGATGACTTCAGCCTTCCTGTTGAGTTCAGAGAGCTGGAGGAACCATTTTTCTGTGATTCCCTTTTCAGCTTTTCCATGTAGTTGAAGTCTATTTGTGGCTCTGGCCTAGTCCAGTCACGATAGCATCATCAAGCGGGTCATCATCATGATACAAACAAATATTGAGCAATGGATGATGAAACAGCAGCAGCTCCTGAGGGGGATTCTTAAAGCGGGCGGACGCGTTCAACAATCCCGTCAGAGGCTGTGAAGGAAGAGACTTTATTTTCTTATTTTAAGGTCATCCTTGTGTATTTAACATTCACAATAACACTTAAATCCTAGTTTATTTTTTGTTTTGGTGACTTTTCATTACTCACTGCACAAATTCTCACACCATCTCATTCCAAAAACAGAAGAGCCAAGGCAGGGAATGATGAAAGATAATGAGGAAAAGTAGGCGTACCAATGTCAACAATGCTACTCGGTTTCTGAGGTGACTTGTCTTAGCATGTTTACCTGCACCCACTCCATTCACTGCACACTCTTGTGCCACAGCAACAAGCCGCTGCACGCTTCTGCTGTGAAGGCACCCAACAGTCTCTAACCCTTTCTTGCACCCTGCGCTGACAAAGCACAGCGTCACAGTTTCCGAAACCTCTCCTTCCACTTTTGCTTCACGTTGCACGCCGAGAGGAAAAAAGAAAGAAGTGCCTGCATCAGAAATGTGTTCTCACACCACGTTGCTTGAAAACAGATTTTTCATTTCGAATGCAAATAATAATTCAAAAGAGTCAACACTTCCTTTGGCTTCATAAAAGAATATAGTAAAATTAATATACTGTCTTCTTTACCTTTCATAATCCTGACGACAATAAACCACGAGACTAAAGGATGATATGTGGAAAGGGGACCGATATCAGCACAGGTGACGTGTCGGGAGCAGGGAGTACGCACTTTTATTCCCAGAAGTTTCACACATTCCTTGTCTCAAACCACTTTTCAATAAAAAAGCAAAATAAATAAATAAAATAAAATAAAAGGCCACAAATGGCACATAGTTTGTATGCACGTAGTTATTTTTACACTGTACTTAGAGAAACAGAAGCAAACACAAGCGTCAAACTCTCATCTAGCAACAGCTGACATTAAAGAATATTCAGGAACAAATGACTACGATTTTCTAACTGTGTATGTTTGCTTTTTATATATGTATAAATATGTTGTGTTTTAGAAAAAAACAGGAAATGAAGACAGCGTGTGACAGAAGATAAGTGACTTAAAGTGGGTATTTTTATTTGTCTGGTGGGCCTCAAACTAGACCACAGAGTGGGATGTCTGAGCCACAGCCTCTGAACAAGAACACAACACACACAACTTCCTCTTTCCATGCATCAGCACGCTGCTCTCCGCCTCTGTCTGTTTTCTTCTTTTCAGTGTTGTTTCGCTCCAACTCAGAGCAGTGATGTCACTTCCTGTTTGGCTTTCAGCTGCGCTGCCTGAGACCAAAGCAGCAGCTTGATGACAGCTGTGAGTGGAGCTGGAAACATGCAAATCAGCAGGGTCAGAGGTTTGAACTAACTGATTGTGAAGGTTTCTGCTCTCACAGATGTTTTTAAACCACGACAAGTCTTCCTGCTGCTTGGTTCGAGGTGCCCTAGGTTGTGTGAGTGAGCATTTGTCCCTCACACAAGCTTCTAAATCAATTGTTGCAAAAACAATGAATAAAAACTGTGTTTTTATGTTAGTAAGCATGGCCACATAGCTCTGGTCTCCTTTATTATTGTTGAGATACCGATGGCTCCACACTCCTTCTCAGTGGTCACACTTCATGTTCAGGTTCTTCACCAGAGGCCCGGAGCTTCAGGGCTCTGTAAAGTATCTCTACTGTTCCTAGTTCTGTGCTCTTCTGGTCAGAGATCTCTTGTTCCTGGGATCTTTTAGAGCCACTTTCCCAGTTCACAGCCTCTAGTGCTTCGACAACCACTAGCACCACAAAGGTCTTCACTTTTTACAACTTCTCCGTTTTTTCTTCCATCCTCTGGTGTATTTAAATCTGCATCTGGTCCTTTTTGTTGCTGCTGCTGTCACTTGGGATTGCTCCATCTCTATCTTCTCCTGTAATAGTTAACCATGTCTGGTGGGTTAGCCAACCTGTCTGTCAGTCTGGATCTGGAGCAGCCACTCAGTCATAGCTCTGGCTGTTTGATGGAGTCTCCCACCATGACTGTAAAAGCTCCGGTCGTAGTTGGCACAGATGTTCCTGTACCCCATTCCAGCCACATGGTTATGGCGTCTCTCGTGTATTTTGCCTGCTTCGTTCTTACATCTGGCTGTTAAGGGCTGGACTGTCTTAGGGGCTGCAGCTTGGGTCTCGGTGTGAAAGAACCTGGCCTTTAATGAGGGATGTTCTTGTGTTGCCATGATCGGTGCATCTGTGCTGTCCTTCAGACCAACATAGTCTAGCCACTGGAAGGAGTTTGGACATCACCCAGTTCCTCGATCTTCACCCTCTTATCTAAGACAAACACAGCATAGCAGTTCAGTAGAGGCATTCTTATTGACGTACTCCAGGATCTCACTGGTCCCTGGGCCACTGTCTCATGCTGCTGAACTTGGGTTTTGAAGTCCTCCGTGCATTGTGAGGATCGATCTTCTATCTCTTCCTTTGGGCAGGCTGTTATGTCAGTGGGGCATCTGGAGAATAGCAAGGCATGTGTGTGTTTTTCACCAGTCATGTGGCTTTTTAGGACTGCCTCGCTCTTTGGAGAACTTTGGTGGTGTCTGAAATCGTTACCGGCTCTTTAGGTGTCCTATTTGTTCATGAGATCTTTTTCTTTTTAGCTTTCCTAAAAATCTGCTGTTCCTTCTGGTTCCACCTGCTCAGTTAACAACACCATCAGACGGTATTCATCCATCTCATATAGTTGCTGACTGTTTATCATGGAGAAGAAGATTGTGTGTTGCTCTTTCCTGGTTCACAGGTTCATGTTGTCTGAGTGGAGGCAGTCGCTCCTGACTGCTCTACGATAAATGCAGCAGAAACTGATGTTAGCCCCCTATGGGGGTGGTCACTGCTCAGGCCATGGCGCTCCACCAGATGTTTGGGCACCTTAGCATTACATTTATATATATATTTCTTGTTATATGTCTTCAGCCAAAAAGAGCAGCGGCACGAAAGCTCCAACTCCTTTGCCTCATCATCTGTTGTTAGTTGAGAGTCTCCTGGTGACAGACAGGCAGGCGCTGTGACACCCAGCCCTGGTAATAGAAGGCAATTATAAGCCCTGGCGAGAGCTGTGACAGTGGGGAAAACTTTTGTACAGCCCCCCTCCTGGGGCGTTGACATGCAGACACACGGAAATTAATTGCTACAAAACATCAGACGGGCTTGACGCACACATGAACATAGTCAAACTCCTGGAAAGGAGAAGGATGAAACAATACACATCACGCGACTTCGCATTGATGCTCGTGAGTGCGGAGAAGACAGAAGAAAAAGAAGCAGTGAAAAAATAAGTAGATCCCTTCCAACAAATCATGTTTTCATCTAAATAAAGAAGCCAAAGACAATAGACTCGGGTACCTTGGAGACCAGGAGGACTATTTCTCCATGGCAACCAGTGTGGTGTGTGACAATGCCGCAGTGCGAGGGTTTGAACTGCTAAAGCTGTCTGGGAATGCAGAGATAGATGGGAAGAAGAGATAGAAACTCAGAGAGACCCACACAGGGATGATGGTGTGTTCGTAATGAGAGCACACAATGTCACAATCTCACCCAGAGAAAAACGGAAGTTCATGACTTTTCAACTTATCCGTATTTTTTTTAGTTGACTCTTTGAGTCAACACAAAGAGAAGCCCCAACTAACTTATGATTCCGAGCCTGTTTATGTTGCAGACAGCGCAAATCCAAACGTGATCATAGACCCACCGCTCTCTGGAGTTGCCATGGAGTTGTTGCCCGTTTGGCTGAAAGAGGAAAGTGGTACCATGTTGCCTTCCACTAGGTTTATTTTAATTGTGAGGTGGGTTGTCAGGCTACACGCTGGGTGTGTGTGCCGCGACTGCTCGTGCAGATACATGTACTTGTGTCAGTCCTGTTGAACATGACAGAGTGTGTGTGATTGCGTGTTTGTGTTTGATTTATCATGTGCATTGTGTGTTTGGATAGCAAGACAAACACAAATAATGAATGTGTTTGTGTGTATGAGTGTGTGTCGCAACGTGAGCTAATGCTCCTGCTGAAAAGCCGGCGATGGAGGAAACAAAAACTTTTCACATCCTGTTTGATCACACTTGTAAAACACTTGTTTAATTAGATTATCTTGACTTTAGCCGTCTGAGTTTTTCTTTTTGTTTCGACTTCAGATGAAGTCTGCTGGATCTCCTTTTTCAAACCGCGCCGTACCGCAAGTTACAACAGCGTCCTTGCCCGTTTTGTTCTTGTCAGCACTACCCGACAACCATCAACACGCAATTTCCTTTGTGTGTCTTTATTTTTATTTGCAGTGCACTTTATAAAAATTCATTACACTGTCTGCCGCCAGCGTAGGCAGAAAAATATTCCCTCTGCTCAGCTGAACTCTCGCCCTCCGTTAATGTAAACACAGCTCACCAGTCACGTTTCTTCCATTAAGGCAAACGCCTGCTTCATGTATGAATCTCATCTCTTTAATCCAGTTGCACCGCTGACCCAGTCATTTCCAAGGCCCGATGTGACGAGAGAAGCAGGAAGCGTCTGCTAATTTGTAGCAGATAATCTAAATTGAAAGTGTTAATGCAAATGAGATTACTTACAATTGCACGTCACTGGGGATGCGTTACTGTCTGACTGCAGCTTGAGTTTATGAAACCTGTTTGTGAATCTTCAATCCAAATGACCCAAACAGACATTTGGCCCCGGTGTCTCAGCTCATGAAAAGCCCATTGTTCCATAAGCCGAATGCTTCTGACAGATATTTATTCATTCATTCTCCCCTCCTTCTTCTTCTTGTTTATTTTTTCCTTGGAAGCATAAAACCAGAGCTGCCGTTTGTGTTGTTTGTCGGCTCGCCTATCTGCCTCATCAGCTGTCGTGCCTGTTGACATGTGGCACTCCAAGTTAAATGATTATTGCATGATAGTAAAAGGTTGAGGGGGTTTCTGTTGGAGACCTGTCTCCCCAGCCCTGTAGGCTGTCTCACATCGGCGGTCTCCAGCTGGGGGTACAGAGGAGGCTTTGGAGTTCGAGGGTGAGGGGAAAGGGGAGAGAGAAGGGCTTACTTGTGAATCAGCCTGTCGTACCTGCCCTCGGGCCCACCTGTCAACAAGCCACTAGCAGTTTCTCTTTCACTCCCTGTCGCTTTCTGGCTCTTCTTTTCCAACACTTTTTCTGCATCAGAATATCTTCTTACCCATTTATCTCTTTGCTTCGAACCCTCTCAACTGCTTCGCTCTACTTCTGCTGCAACACAACAAAACAAATAAGGCTACCCTGAGCCGATGTGTCTGTCTCATTGACTGCCATTTTTATTTCACAGCAATGTATTAAAAACAGCTTTGGCCATGAGGTGAGCGTTCGCCTTGGCTGATTCAAAATTTTAAGACTAAGTTTACAGAGGAACTGTTTTTAGTTCTTTTCAAAATGCAGATGGTCACTCTGAGTTTCACACGCAGGCTGCATCTGAAATTGATCTCCTACCCCTATTTCCTGCATTAGCTGTCAATAGAAAACAGACGAGGAAACGCTCGGGTCAGAAAAAGCCACACCGATCTATGTCACACTGTAAATTAGCATTCACTCTCCCATTTTGGCCTGCAATAGGGAAAGCTGTTGTTTACATTGTGTCCAGGAGACAGCAGAGAATGTCTTGGCTAGTAGAAGCTAACTATTAGCATTAGCATTTCCACCACATGGCAGAACTCCTCCAGGCTTGAGTTTTTTTGTGGAGGTCAACACTGAAAGCAGAGTCAATGGTGTGGTTGTATTGCTGTAGGCCAATCAGATGAGAGATGTCTGAATATGAGGAAATAATAATAAGACTCCAAATCCAGCTGTTTTCTGCCCCCCCCCCCCCCCACACACACACACACACACACAGTCCTCCAGCTAACTTCTATTTCTTGAAACAGGAGCGCCAGAGTTTTTTTTCCCACAGAAAACAACTCACAAGACCTTAATTTAATACTAAAGACAGTAGCAAACATGTTTTAATAAAAGTAAAATAAAAGTTTTTTTGGACAGGCCCTTCTTTAAAATGAAGGGTGAAGTCAGTTTACGTTAAAATAGATATTTGTTTTTGTTGCTTTTGAAGCAGAAAGAAATCTACTTTTAAAAACACACAAAAGGCAGCTCTCTGTGTATGACTGCAAGCTACAGCAATTCCTGGCAAAAGTGAAAAACAACAAAGCAAAAAATATTTTGCCTGAATGTTTTCTTTCTGTCTCAACCTCTCATGAGTCACACCCAACCAGCTATTTGGCTTTCTGAGGCCACATCTTTCTGATTGCCTCACTCCTAGCCTCTTCCTGTCTGTCTCCCTGCTCGTATGAAGACGTCAGCAGCTCGAGCAGCAGATCCAGTCAGCCACCGTAAGCCAGTCAGACAAAATAGGTTGCTTTTTGGTGCAACAATGAAAGGCACTCGGGTGCTAAGGAAGTCACCTGCACCTTCTGTGGTCTGGGCCCAATTCTGTCACCCAGAATGACGGAAGTAATGCTGATAAAGCTGTTAGAGCACATTTAAAAGCAGTTTGTCTATTAATGTAACAGTAAGAGTCAAACAGTATTTAAAGCTGTGAAGCCATTTTAGGTGGAAGGAAGGACTTTCTCTATAATCTGCTCCCATCAGATTTAAAATGTTTCATCGTAAAGTAAAAGTGATCATATGGACTAAATCAGGATTTGGTTGCTAAGACCTCCAAGGATGTAGTTTGACTCAAAACCTACCAGGTTATTCCATTAAAGCACTGGTGAGCAGGCCCAAATTAATGCAGAGGCTTGATATGGCTTAGGCCTAGGGGCCCTCGTGTGTTCTGGGGCCCCATTGGTCAGTTAAAAATATGTGATTTTATTTAAATTTACATGCAAGAATATTCTTCAACTGTACTGACCGACAAAGCCATAAGCGACACTGATTGGGTAAACATTGTGGCGGTCTTGAGTTAAGTAACGTGTCACGTGACACGTCATATTCATGTATCATAGGCTGCTGCACTTAACGAGGGAACATTAAAAAAATGTCAGAAAGAAAATATGAGAGCGGCGCTCAGAAAAGAAAAACGGAGAGAACTGAAGAACAAAAGCACTAAAATCTTCTGCGGAAAATCCCAAAATTGACAGGATATTTTCAACCTGCTGCTGGACCCAACAGCAGGTTAGAAAAGCAAGACGTCCACAATGACGGCAACGGAGCTATGCTAGCTGGAGCAGCAGCGGTTCATGATGCTAGCTCAAAGGAGGGAACGAGCAGTCACAGAGAAGCTGATATTGTCCACTCGGGGGCAGAGGCAGACCTGCTTCAAGTAGTTTCTGATGGGAGCCCGGCAGAAGGTCCTAGCCAGGTGACGCTGATGGTGGGTGCTAACTCAAACCCGGATCCTGGCTGCTAGGGTGGAAATGGATGAAAATACCAGAAAATATTGGATTAAAATCACCTTGAACATTGAACCATCAAGCTCCTCCATATCTGTGTGAACTTGTCCATTACTACAACCCGCCGCGTGCTCTCAGGTCCGAAGATAAGCTCCTCCTAGCTGTTCCGAATGCACGTTTAAAAAGCCGTGGAGAAAGGGCTTTCTCTGTCTGTGCACCGAAGCTGTGGAACGCATTACCACGGCTAGTGAGGCAAGCACCAACAGCTAGCATTTTTAAATCACGCATGAAAACTCACTACTTCAACCTAGCTTATACCACATAATTATGAACCTCACAACTACATTGTTTAAAAATGGAATTCACAATATCAACTTCCGTATTATTGAGGTTCTTTCTTAAAATGTTTTTCTAATTTTTTATTCTCCCTGTGTTTTGTTGATTTTTAGCTGTTAGTTTTGGGAATTTTATTGTATTTCCTTTTTATCTTTTATCTGTGTTCGACATGATTGTATAACGCCGGTTTAATTAACTAACATTTTTAGTGTACAGCACCTTGTTTGGTTGTAATGCCTTGTTGAATGCGCTTTATAAATAAAATTGGATTGGATTGGATTGGTTTGGATAAAATGGGGCCGGACGTTTGCCGCAATAAAGACGCTGATGTTGCTGCATCGGAGAGACAACACAAACATCAAAAATGGTACTTTTCTAAGTCGATGTTTTTTTAGAAAATTAGCCAACGGAGAAAGTGTGAAACGCGAATGGCTGCTCTACTCTCCCTCCAAAGTAACCGTCTTTTGTTTTGCGTGCAAGTTATTTGGAACTGGGAGTCATGTTCAAGTAAACGCATTAGTCTCTGGACACAGCAACTGGAAAAATGCTGGTGTACGTTTGTCAGAACATGAGGGGTCAAAAAGCCACAGGAATGCAACGGTGATTTATCTCAAACGGTGAGCTGCTGATGCTGGGTGTATCGATCAGGCACTCAAACAACAGTTTGACAGCGAGCGTGCTTACTGGAGAGAGGTGCTGCGGAGAGTGATTGTTGTGGCGAGACACCTGTCAGAGCGAGGTTTAGCATTCAGAGGTCATACGGAACTTGTACTTTTTCAGTCATTTTCGATTAATCGTGATTGAATCATGTTAATTCACAAATACCCTATGATTTATTAGATTAACATTTGTAGTTGTTTGACAGCCTAATTAAAATAAATATCTGCAGATAAGACCTAACAAGATGGATACGAATATTTCGTTTGGACCGAACCTTTTTGGTCCCGAGCAAGTGTAGCCTATGGGCCCCTGCACACCTTAATCCTCCCCTGCAAGCGAGCCACTGGTTCTGTCGTGTTCTCATGGTGGAGCAGTGTTCCCCTGCTGGTTTAGAACTAAGTGAAGGGTGAGTCATCTGACTCTATCACTTTCTGCCACATCTCTGTAGAGAAGCACCCATGTTTTTGCACTAATGAACACTCGGCTGCCCTTTCCCATTTGTGTACATTGACTACAACTGCAGGACATCGCTCTCTCTACACGGCTGGACTGTGTGACCTGGGATGACGCCAGAGGGGTTTTACTCTACAAAACAACGAGTGTGAGAAAGCAGTCAGTGCATTTACATGAGCATCAGAAAACCAAGCTGTCGCCTTCAAAAGGGTTGGGTTTCTTAAATGCGTGGAAAGGCTTTAGTCTTGCTGAAGGTGAACCGGTTCTAAATGTGCTGCAGCACCCAGATAACGCAGCAGGAACATGACTTCATCTGCATGCAAACTGCTCAGTCCAGCTGATACTAGTAACTTCCAGAAGTGACAAGATGGTGGAAGCGATCTGATGACATCATCGCCACAAAGTTCAGAACGTTTTGAATATGCTGGGCTGCTGCGTGGTTGTTGTCCATTTCTTTGGCCATTGAGAATATCCTGTTTTAACTTTGTCTGCTTCACTCCCACCAGCATTTGTTTGCTGTGTTGCTTTAAGCTAGTGGCTGTGTATTAGTAAGTAGTCCCTGATAAAGGAACTGCTGAGTGTAAAATCTCTGAGTTTCAGTTATTTTTCGTCATTTTTCTCCTGTTGTTCGCTCTCGGCAAACCAATATTTGTCATTCAGTTTAAAATAGTTCATTACATATTTCATCTCTCTGGAACGTTCTCTGTACTGAGACCTTTCTGCCCACAAACCACAAACAACATGACAGAATTATGAACATGAATCATGCTCCATCTAGGCTTTCTGTGACAAATCATCTGAGTTGTTGCTGCCGTAAAAAAATCTCTGTCGTCTGAATCACAGTGCATGAAAAACCCGACGGATCTTCTAAGATTCCAGAAGCCGATATGTTAACTGTTTTAAAACTTGGCTTCCGTGCGCCGCATTGTAATTATCTTCTAGTCAGTTAAGTCAAACACATGTCAGAACAATGCAGGAGATTATATCACACCACCTGTTTTTGCTCTGAAGCAGTCAAATGCACACTTTTTTGCTTTTTCCGAGGAATAGTCTTAAGTGTGTTGCTGTGGAATGCAGACGTGTCGGTGGCGGTGTACAACTGTAAGTTTAGTTTTCTTGGGAAACGATCACTTTAGGCTCCAGTGAAGTCTGAAATACAGTCTGCTTTCAGCTCCGCGTAGTATAACCCCCCCCCCCCCCCCACACACACACACACACACATGGTGTTAGATAACAGCAGTGGCATCGAATAGCTGCTCTGTCTGCTCATGTGTCTGTTATTGCCTCCTAAAGGTGGAAGGTGACACAGAGACCATCACTAAACACTAAGCCTCCCCTCCGAAGAAGCCCCCTCGTATCCTTGAGGATATAATTTCACTGAGTCCCCAGCCTGTTTGTTTGATGCCTGTGACAAAAGATGTGACCCCTGACCTTTCAGCTCCTGATGAGTCACTGGTGCTTTACTGCACATGGAGACGGGACTCCCCCACACCGCGCTGAATTCCCATCACAGCAACGGCTAACATTTACAGGTTGCCACAAAGGGAGCGAACCATGTTGGGGGAACTAATGTGTGCACTAACATAAACCATGAGTTCACCATCTTCTACATCCAAATCCGCTCTGATGAACTGTTTTTGTTCTTCAGAAGCTGAAGCAGATCCCAGTAAAGATCTGAGTCCACTGAGAAATCTGCTCATACAGAAAAACATCATTTTTGATTTTATTTTACCCGTCTGTGTGAGTATGAACACACGTGTCATGTTGTGACTGCGATTTGGCTCATCTCACGTGTGTCAAGCTGGATGTTGGGACAAAAAACTGAAAGAGATATGCTTTATCTGAGAATAACATATCTGACCTTCCACCTTTCAGCTTTTGATGAGTCACTGTGCGTTTACATGCACATCTAACGGTGGATGGACACTGTGCGACTTTTTCACTCGTAGCACTCAGCTTCAGCTCAAACTGTACGACTTCCTCGCAGGGCAGATCTCACGAGTCATGTGCTCACACTGCACGACCCAGTTCTCGGATGCGATCTGACTGCTCACACTGTACGTCTGGTAGCAACACGTCGGACCTAAAAGTATGCTAAAAGTAGCAGTTTTTACACAACACGTCAGACTTTTTTGTCTTGTTTTGCCTGTTGTCCTTCGGAAGTGCTGCAGGGGGACACACAGGGATGGTGGTTGGATGAGGAAAATGAAATAAAGAAAGTAAATCTGTGTTTTGTGATCAGTTTAATTTGACATGAACACGACAAACACGCTTTCTTGCCCCCCCCCCCCCCCCCCCCCCCCAATTGAGTGGTTCTCCAAAGCACTTTTTAGAACACACACCATGCCGGCAAATCAGCGAATTACTGTCACCATGGTGTATCTTATGAATGCGCAGTGGCGACTTGGCATTGCAGGAATTTTGTGGCATTTGTTCCACCAAGCTTGGTAGTAATATTGCAGCGATGCCGAACTTATGAATGCATAATACATCTTAGCGCAACAGAGGGAGGTGTCAAGATCACATGGAGAGGTACTGTCGAGCTCTGGCTGGTAACTATATAGTAAATGAAAGTAAACATGGCAGTAAGTGTGGCTTTTGTAAACAGAACCAGCTGAGATGATAAACAGGAGCGATGCAGACCTCCAGGAGCTTCTCTCCATTAGAGCTGGAGCTCAGATCACCAGAGACCACACAGGGACAGTGGGGACCGACACCTTTAGGAGCAGTTTGTTAAAAAACTTGATGAGCGCAGCTTCAATCGGATAAAAAGCTGCCCCATACCCCCTTCATACCGCCATCACATAATCTTTTGTAAAAAGGGCACAATTGCACCACATTACTGCAGCGGTCTGACCACTTTTAAACGACCTAAGGCTTCCTGATGTCCGTTTGGGCTTGCAGGAAATTAGCGGCATCCACACAACTGCTGCTGACTGGATTTTTCTCCTTTTGGATCATTCAACGTGAACCTTAAAGATGGTTTTGGGTGAAAAGCTCAGCAGGTCAGCTTTTCGACAATATTCATACCAGCCCATCTTGCACCAACAACCACGCTATGTTCAAAGTCACTTAAACCTCTTTTATTCCTCGTTTTTATCCTCCATTAGTCCTTCAGCTTAAAACCATCAAAGCAAGCAAATCTCTATTAAAGGAATTTTGGTTCATTTCCTTGATTTAAAATTTGTACATAAACATATAAACAAGTCATTTTTGCATGAAAGATAAAGGACTTCTGCAGTTTGACAGCACGCCAGCTTTCTAGTTTACTTCCCATGCTCCAGTCTTACTCCATAAAAAAAAAAAGGAATTTTGCAAACCCAGATGATCAAGTTCGTTTCCGTAGGAACGAAAGGATGGATTTGCATAGTGTGTGTGCATGGACCACACACACTATGCAAATCAAAAATGGAAAAAAGTAGAAAGTATTCAGTATAATTTTTAATGTACAGGAAGTGATCCTATCTGCATTCAGCTGTCTGTTTAGAGCTCACAATGTGGAATTAAACACTAAAAATTCATCAAGAAATCTTGGTTTTCTGAGTTAAGTATTTTTAATTTATTGTTAAAACTTTGTGTCATGTAAAATCAAACAATTAATCATTTTTAGTTAAAAAAAGTTTGATTTATATTTTGATAACATGGCTTATTTTGTGTACTTTACTGATGTTTCCCAAATTTATGATTTCAGCAAACACATGAGAGCTCTCATTTTCCAGGGCTCTTGTGTCTCTGGAGTTGTGGGACACATTCCTCTCACAATCAGAGTCAGTGTGGGCGTCACACATGCATCCCAAACCAGTCTCAATTTAGTTTTTGTGAGTTAGAAAAAACAAGACATGTGACACAAGTTTGAGAGGAATTAATATGAATAAATTGTGTTGCAGGCAAAACACTTTGTTGACCTTCTCACAAAAACTGCTTGAATTCTATGTTGAAAACTAACATTAATTAAGATGAAACATGACAATTAATATGTGTTTGGTGCAGCAATGACAGCCCGACCAAGTGTGAAAGCCTAGGAGTGAGAACAAGTATCTTCATTTAGGTTTCTAGGATGCATCTGCATGAGAAAGGTCAGGTTGCACACTCCTACAGGCGTCCCTTTAAAAAGTAGAAGAAAATGACATTTTGCAAAACAACTTCCCATCATGCCCTGCGCCTCCCTCCCTGTTAATGTGACTCTGGGTATTTATGATCAAGCATCTGATCCCATCCCATCTGATCATCAACTGACACTTTTGTAACAGACATAGCGGACTGACCGCAGCCAGGCCAGCAGGTTAATCCTAAAACTACTGTCTGACGTAATAAAACGATGACGGCTGCTCCGAAATAAGCCGGTTCTGTCTCTTTTAGCTCTGCATCATTTCATTATCTCTCCCTCCCATCTCCTCTGTCACATTATGTAACGTCAGGTTTTTGTATAGCTGTCATCACCCGATCTCCCTCATCTTGCTCCGCCCACTCTAGGGAGCTCACCTGTATGCTAATGGAGAGGGATTGCACCAGCGCGAGGTGTGGGCAAGTGTGGGGGTGTGACAGAGAAGTCCTGTCTCCTTGACGGACTGCCTGGCATTTCAGCTGATGACAAATGCCAACACAAAGCTCAGTTTCTGCTCCCACGTACAACATGTGGGTGTGAGGATTCCCTTTCAGACTCTCCATGACATTCACCTTTTCCTCCCACTATCGCCATCCATTTTCCCGGCTGGCTTTCGGTTTCTCTTTTTTATTTCTTCACAGCCATATTTTTGTTTCAGCTCCTCTTCTCTTCTTGGTCTTTGGAACTACTTCCTGATCTTTTCTCTTCAGATTGGGGCATGATTAAATATTAACTTGTATGGCGCGCGTGAGTGTGTGTGTGTGTGTGTGTGTGTGTGTGTGTGTGTGTGTGTGTGTGTGTGTAAGCTGGGGCGTGGTGGCTGATATGGGAGAGCCTTTTTATCTGCCTGCTGCCGCGCTAGAGTTTCATCAGGCAAGGACTCCTCCGGCTGGTTTGTGTGGGCAGCAGTAGGGAACACACTGATGAGAATAAACCGGTTGACCGAAACACACTCACTAACATGAACACAAATGTTGTGAACATCTACATCCACACACAGATTAATTCTCCGTCTCCGTGCCCTTTCAGCATCCGTCTCCCCTCCGAGCGTTGGAGAGGCGAGGGGCCCAAACAGTCGCTGTGAAGTGTTTATCATCTTTATTACTTTATTACTTTTCTGAGTTTTCCCTAATCTGATTTTATTACATTGTTATCAGATGATGAGTTCTCTCCTCTGTGCTCTCTACTTTCTCATCTAGCCACAAATTTACTGAGCTTGGCAACTGATGCATGGCAGGAGAAGTGGATGCAGACAGGGCTTCACAACAAGGTTTAGGGTTTTTGCTCGTCTCACACAAATACGGTCATTTCACATCTTCTTTCTTCTATAAAACTCATAGATGTCGGCTCTTATAAGGTTTGAACGTTAGTTTTAACCACCAGAACATTGGGGATAGCTTTTTTCTTCACATTTTTGTTAATTGTATTTGTTTAAGTGGTTTGTTTTCTGTTTCTTGTTGGAGGGTTGCAGTAGTAACAGGGCCATGAGAGAAGCGCACACGTGTCACTCTTCCCTCCCTTCAGAACATCTGTAAAGCCCTCGCCATTGCAGACGATCCCGCTCACCCGTCACACTGCCTCTTTGGTCTGCTGCCATCAGTGAGGAGACTGCAGAGTCTTCAGGCATGGACCAACAAACTGAAAGACAGCTTCATTCATCAGGTAAGCTGAACTCACTTCCGTCCATGCCTCTGGCCTTTCTTCTTTTACCCCCCTCCGTGTAACACCGGATTTTGATTTAAGTATTTGTATAAAATATGTTTTATTTATTTGTCAGTGTTATTTTAAGTCATGTCAGTTTTTCATGCCAATTTATTGCACAAAGGGTTGGAGAAACATAGCAATTTTGATCCTCTGTATGTGCTGTACATGAGGAAGAACTGACAACAGAGTAGACTGATAGATTTATTGCTCTTTAAACATTAAGATCCTGCTGACATAACCTGCTCAGGGACTAAGCTCCATTGGTGTATTTCAATTCAAGGGCTCAATTCAATTCAAGTTTATTTATAAAGCGCCAAATCACGACAAGAGTCGTCTCAAGCCACTTCACATAATAAACATTCCAATACAGGTTAGTTCATTAAGCCAATCAGAAAAAAAGTTTCCTATATTCCATTTAATTCAAAAATACTTTATTAATCCCAGAGGGAAATTGATTGCTGCAGTAGCTCAGAATAATAATAATAATCAAGTCATCAAAGAGTTATTTTGTATAAGGAACCCAGCAAATTGCATCAATCCTCATGTTAAGCAAACATTTAGAGACAGTGGAGAGGAAAACTCCCTTTTAACAGGACGAAGCCTCCAGAGGATCCTGGCTTTGTATAAGCAGCCATCCACCACGACTCACTGGGGATCGAGACGACAGAGCAGACACACACACACACACACACACACACACACACACACACACACACACACACACACACACACACACACAAAGTAATGTTTCTATGGTTACATTGTGATTTCGTCGTCGTCTTCCTCCGCTTATCCGGGTCGCGGAGGCGGCATCCCAACTGGGGAGCTTCAGACCGTCCTCTCCCCGGCCTTCTCCACCAGTTCCTCCGGCAGGACCCCAAGGCGTTCCCAGACCAGATTGGAGATGTAACCTCTCCAACGTGTCCTGGGTGGACCCGGGGGCCTTCTGCTGGCAGAACATGCCCGAAACACCTCCCCAGGGAGGCGTCCAGGAGGCATCCTGACCAGATGCCCAAACCACCTCAACTGGCTCTTTTCGATCCGGAGGAGCAGCGGTTCTACTCCGAGTCCCTCCCGAATGTCCGAGCTCCTCACCCTATCTCTAAGGCTGAGCCCGGCCACCCTACGGAGGAAACTCATTTCGGCCGCTTGTATTCGCAATCTCGTTCTTTCGGTCATTACCCAAAGCTCATGACCATAGGTGAGGATTGGGATGTAGATCGACCGGTAAATCGAGAGCCTGGCTTTCTGGCTCAGCTCCCTCTTCCCCACGACAGATCGGCTCAGCGTCCGCATCACTGCAGACGCTGAACCAGTCCGCCTGTCGATCTCCCGATCCCTCCTACCCTCACTCGTGAACAAGACCCCGAGATACTTAAACTCCTCCACTTGAGGTAGGACCTCTCCCCCGACCCGGAGGTGGCAAGCCACCCTTTTCCGGTCGAGAACCATGGTCTCAGATTTGGAGGTGCTGATCCTCATCCCAGCCGCTTCACACTTGGCCGCGAACCTACCCAGCAAGAGCTGAAGGTCAGAGCTGGATGAAGCTAGGAGGACCACATCATCCACGAAAAGCAGAGACGAGATTCTCCTGCCACTAAACTCGACACACGCCACACCACGGCTGCGCCTAGAAATCCTGTCCATAAAGGTAATGAACAGAACCGGTGACAAAGGGCAGCCCTGGCGGAGTCCAACCCTCACTGGGAACAGGTCCGACTGACTACCTGCAATGCGGACCAAACTCACGCTCCTCTGGTGAAGGGACTGAATGGCCCTTAACAGAAAGCCACCCACCCCATACTCCTGGAGCGTCCCCCACAGGGTGCCCCTGGGGACACGGTCATAAGCCTTCTCCAAATCCACAAAACACGTGGATTGGTTGGGCAAACTCTCATGCCCCCTCCATCACCCTTGCAAGGGTATAGAGCTGATCCACAGTTCCACGGCCAGGAAGAAAACCACATTGCTCCTCCTCAATCTGAGATTCAACTATCGATCGGACCCTCCTCTCCAGTTGTGATTTCTTAGTAGATATTCTATTTAGTGAGAGATAAACTTTATTGTATTTATCCTAGTGAATCTATAATTAAATGGGTAAACTAGTAGCACATTCAATGTCAAAGGAAGTAAAATGTTATCAGGAGAGGGAGAATGATTAAGTGGTTAGCAGCAGTATTCAAGCTAATGGCCCCCTCCATGACGCCACCACAGCTCAGCAGAACATCAAGCTTCTTCTTCTTCAGAATTTCACAATTCTGTAAAGATGTATTTTTGAAAAGCATTGTAGTAAATCAATAACAAAAATATTATCTTATTGATGTTGACATTAAATAGCCCAATATTTAGAAAAATTAAATCTTCACCCAAAATGAACAACCCTGGATTTCCAAAACAGTGTGCACACGCTTACATTATTGCGTCTTTATCAGTCAAACAAATTGCACCTTCACCAGCTGCACTTCGGGGTTATTTGTGAAGGAGCTGCTGCAGATCATCTGTAATATATGACAGAACTTACTCCCAGTCTAATGGGGGTTAACAGAGGGATTCGCCGGAGGCTGAAACAAAAATGCCTGGGAGGGAAGACCGAAACTCTTTATTTGTTGCTACATCATTCAGAATTAATCAGGTTAATATATTCAGAAATCTCATTTTCAAATTCCTTCAGTTTGAAATCACACTTGTAGCTGTTCTCAAACAGGTTTGCAATCAGATGCGTCTTCAGCTCTTCCTCCTCTTGGGATGGGGAGCACCAGGGTCTCCCAAACCTCGATGTTTCCCAATGAGGCTGTCCTCATATAGATCCGGTCAGCAGCAGCGAGGGAAACACATTGATTTCTCGTCAGCATCCTGAGAGCGGAGCTTTGGCGAGGCTGGAGCCACCGGGGGAACATCGGCATCCTGCTGGCGTCCACGCAGCTGCGCTCTGCGCCTGTGCTGCGGCCCGTCAGGCCGCTGAGTGGCAGAGAGACCCCGGGATTATTGAGCAGAGGGAGGGGTGGGAGGGGGGACACCCCTCAATTAGACAGATCGGCCCGCACCTCGTCAGCATCCGGCTATCTGCTCTCATTAATCAATGACACAAGCAGCAGAGGGAGGCGGAAAGTTAATTTGGAGGACGTTTACCACCGCCCATCACAGTTTAAACCGCGACTCACGCACTCAGCATTTTATAAAGTATATAAAAGTAAAGAATAAAGTATCTAAATAATGTGGCACGTGCGGTTAAAACGCGCTAAATCAACCTTTGCTCCGAATAATAAAGTCTTGTTTGGGTGGGGGCTTTCAGACAGACATAAACCACGTTGTTCACATTGTGAACGCTGGACGAGATTTGCACTCTCTCGCCTCTCATTCTCTGCCAAACAGCAATCTGCCTCAGGAAGTCCCAAATAAGGACAAGGAACTGGAAACCCACCGGAATAGGTCCTTATGTAGTCACGACCTTATAAGGCACGACGGCGCAAGGCTTTCCGGCAGCAGCGCTGCCTGCCTGCTGCACAGACGGGAAATCCAAATCAAATCTACGGGGCGAGCGGGACAGGGCAAGAATTATGCGGCTGTCGGAGCGAGGCGCTTGGCTATGAAGACACATCGATTTGGGACAGAGGGAGAGTCCGCGCAATTTACTGCAAGCGCTTAATATAAAGACTCTCTTCTGTTTTCCCTCTGGGCCGGCGTCATGTGTCCTCCACTGCAGTGCCTAAATATGGGCTTCCTCTGCTCCATATATGGACATCTACGTCACGGCAAGAGTGTATAAATGTGCGGGGAAACCTCGCAGCTCAAAGAGAGTACAGAGAGCTCAGAAGAGCAACTGTTAGAGCAGAGAGAGACAAACAGACCCGAGACACATTGCTCCACAAGTACAAAGTCCACTCACAACAGCATCCAAACAATCCTGATTGGATGAGCAGCTTCATTTATTACAAGAATCAAAATTGATCCGTTGATTAATTTTGATGAATTTTAGGGGATGAGCACAAAGGACATTTTGATTTTTTTGTGATCAAAGTGGATTTTTTTCTAAACTTTGAGAAGGAAAACAACAGAACACCTGGCAAGTCACGGAGGAAGGCAGAAACCACTGTCTTCCACAGCATCAGCAGAAGTGATCAGCGCTCCCTCAGTGATCCAGTCCACCTGCGAGGCTGTGCTCTGCCAGCACACACTCGCACACAGCCTCCCTCCACTCTACAGCAGCCGCCAGCGCAGCCTCAGCCGTGCAGCTTCAGCACCAGCAGAGGATGGCTGCAGCCAAGACCGAGATGATCCTGCCTACCCTGCAGATCTCTGAGTCTCTCAGCTTTCCTCACTCCCCCATGGATAACTACCCCAAGCTGGAGGAGGTGATGATGCTCAGCTCAGCAGGGACTCCTTTCCTCACCGCCTCTGCACCCGAAGGTGCTGGCTTTGGCTCCGGTGAGCCAGGAGAACAGTACGACCACCTTGCTGGAGGTAAGAAATTGGATCATTTTGATTCATCCTCTACACCGCTTGCAAATCTGACACTAAACTAAGAAAAGATGCTGGATTAAACAAATATGTGTCATATTTAAAACATTTTCATTCAAATAGCTCTAATTATTTGTAAAAAATGTCACTTTTTGCATTTTCCATTGAAACTTTGTACTTTAGTGTTAATTTGAGCTGCTCAGTCAAACACATTTTAGAGGCTCCGGCTCTATTCAAATTGCATGCTTAAAACCAGCTGAGCTGCAGTTTCACTAATCAATTGCCTCTGGCTCTGATGGTCTTTAGGAATCTGTGTGTGTGTGTGTGTGTGTGCGCGCGCACGTGTGTGTGTGTGTGTGTGTGTGTGTGTGTGCACATGTGCGATTGTGCAACACAGGAAGGCAGAAAACGTGAAGAAAATAGAGAAGGTGTCAGTAATGAAAATGTGAGCAGAAAGCTTGCACAGCAGCATGCTGAGATGTAGCGCAAAGTGTTGAAGAGTTTGGGGAAAAGAGTTGGGTTGCTTATCTGCATGGCCACCTGAACGATCTATAAAAACAGAGGTGGGGGGAACAACCTGTCCACCTCCCTGGCAGGAGTCCCCCCCTTAACACCTAGATATTGGCAGTTTGATTAATGTCTCTGGTTTATCTGTGCTCTCTGCAGATACGTTACCTGATATCCCCTTCAGCTGCGAGAAGCCAGTTGTGGAGCAGACCTACCCCACCCAGAGGTTGCCCCCCATCACTTACACCGGCCGCTTCACTCTAGAACCCGCCACCTCATGCAGCAACAGCCTCTGGGCGGAGCCCATCCTGGGCCTGTTCACCAATCTGATGAGCAATGTTGGTTCCACCACCAGCTCTTCCTCTGTTTCCTCACAAACCACCCTGTCCTCGTCCTCGGCCATTCCATCCTCCACCACATCTTCCTCAACCTCTTCGTCGTCTCAGAGCTCCAGTCTCAGCTCCTCGATTCACCACAGCGAGCCCAACCCAATCTACTCGGCAGCTCCAACTTACTCCAGTCCAAACTCTGACATCTTTCCAGACCAGGGTCAGGCATTCCCTAGCTCATCTGGAGCAGTGCAGTACCCACCCCCTGCCTACCCTAACAGCAAAGCCTGCAGCACGGGCTTCCCTGTACCCATGATTCCTGACTACCTCTTCCCACAGCAGCAAGGGGAGATCAGCTTGGTGCCCCCAGACCAAAAGCCCTTCCAGAGTCAGTCGAGCCAGCCTTCTCTCACGCCTCTGTCCACCATCAAGGCCTTTGCCACTCAGACGGGTTCACAGGACATAAAAGGTGTCTACCAGTCCCAACTGATTAAGCCCAGCCGCTTACGCAAGTACCCCACCCGGCCGAGCAAGACGCCACCACACGAAAGGCCCTACGCTTGCCCCGTGGAGACGTGTGATCGCCGTTTCTCGCGGTCCGATGAGCTGACACGCCACATCCGCATCCACACTGGTCAGAAACCATTCCAGTGCCGCATCTGCATGCGAAACTTCAGCCGCAGCGACCACTTGACAACACACATCCGCACTCACACCGGCGAGAAGCCCTTCGCCTGCGAAATATGCGGCCGCAAGTTTGCCCGCAGCGACGAGAGGAAACGGCACACAAAGATCCACCTACGGCAGAAGGACAAGAAGGCAGAGAAGGCTGGAGCAGTGGCAGTAACATCAGCACCGGTGTCAGTTGCCTCCCCCGCCTCCAGCTACCCCTCTCCCATCACATCCTACCCCTCTCCAGTGTCTTCTTACCCCTCTCCAGTCACTTCCTGCTACTCCTCACCTGTCCACACTTCCTATCCATCTCCTTCAGTCGCCACCACCTACCCGTCAGTGTCAATGTCCACTACCTTTCAATCCCAGGTGGCCTCGTCCTTCCCGTCCTCGGTTGCGTCTAACATCTACAGCTCCCCCGTCCCCACCCCGCTGTCAGACATGCAGACCACCCTCTCCCCAAGGACAATCGAGATCTGCTAAAACACACACACACACACAAAAAAACCAGAGCAAGCAGAAAATAAACTTTTTATACTCTCTACGCACCTCGACTTCAGCAAGAGTCTTTTTTTATTTGAAGGGAAAGAAATCAACATCAAAAGGACTTCGTCTTCTTCCTCCAATAGGCACTTTTCTGCTCTCTGTGCAGTGTCGGGTGAATCTTGAGATTTACCTGAGAGACAGAAACAAAAAAGACATGTCAAGGACTGGGCAAGGACAATATAAGATGAAAAGGGATATTTTATTTCCTGTCTTTGTAAAACAAATACAGCCCTTCAAATGCACGAGGGACTCCAGACACGGGGAGTAGAAAGCGGCTCTGGCGGCTCTGCCAGGAACTTCGGAGTGCCAGCGTTGCCGTGCCGAAGCACGTCCGTCCTTGAGGCATTCATTCAAAAAGACATTGAGTAATATACATAAGCTATCATGTATGTATATTGTACATGTGCCATGTTTCGTTTTCTAATCATTCTTTGGTACCACTGATGTGAACAATTATTTGCATATTTGCATTGTATTATTTGAAGTGAGCAGGGCCATAATTTCTACATACTTTCTTCTGTTATGTAGTGATGATGCTGTGATATGTTTTGACATTGTTAAAAAAAAGAAAAGCACTTAAGTATTCGAGCATGAGTAAGAGTGATGTTACTTTCTGTTTGTAAATATCATCCCACGGTACTATCTCTTTCTCACATGTGACATATCGCTTGGTTGTATGGAAAAATTCCAAAATTGGACAAAAAAAATCCAAACAAGAGAAACGCTCCTGTTATTTGGTGCCTTTAGTGAAGCCTTGCAGATGTTGTGACTCGGCCGAGCGCGAGAGAGGATGCACTGCATCTCGCCTTAAGGGTGGAGGGAATATTTTTGTTACAGAATGTACGAGGAGAGGAGGGGGAAGGGGGTGAGCTGTGAGGGCACCGCTTCATTTTGTCAGAATGTAAGCAAAAAACAACAAATAAGATAAAAAGTATAAAGGTATATTTTTGTAAAACTTACATGTAAATATCCACATCTTCAAGAGCTGGAATGTTGAAGTTACCTACTGAGTAGGCATGGGATTCTTTTGTATGTTATTTACATGCAGTTCATTATTTTGTGGTTATCTTTATTTTGTATTTGTGTTTGTTAAAACAAGTGACTGTTTCTGGCTTCTAAACACATTGAATGCGCTTAACTGCCAATGGGATATTTGGTGTACAAGAAATCCTCCCAGAAATGAAATATAAATAAAAATATAAATATATATGAAGCCTGGTTTTCTCAGACTTGATTGTTTGGCTTTATTGAGCTCTTTCACACACAAAAAAAGATCTTCACCACCATGAAAATCACATTTTCCATCATCTTACAAGCACAATTTAGCGTAACTCCTCATCGCTGAAGGCACCGGTTTGATTTAAGAGAAACACACAGCTTGAACATAGAAAACTCGACTTCCGTCTCTATTTTCTCACTTCAAAACCAACATTTAACGATGAAACCAACGCATGGCTGTAAACTCTGAAGACGAACGAGCTCTTATCAGATTAAACGTTCTCTTGAAGACATTCAGCTTATCAAATTTGTAATTTTATTTGAGATTCCAAGATAAACTCGTATTTGTGACTCTTCCGTGAATCTGAATTTCTCAGTTAGCTGATAGAAAAGTGATGCTTGGGCAGGGACATTGTCCTGTCCTTAGACCTGCTGTGGGCCATCTTCACAGAGTGCAGGTGAAATGCATCTCAGAATAATTGCCCCGGTTTCCACAAACGTTTGGCGAGATGCTGTCACCTCTCAGTGAGCCAGCTGTGACAACTGGTTCACCCGTTCATTGGACCAACAGAACAAATGGACCCTGAAAGGTTTGGATTCTTGGCTTGAAAATCAGCGATAACAGCCTCTTCGTTCAGCCGTCAAAATTCACCAAAGAGCCAAGGAACCCTCGCTCCGGGTTTGGAAATCAGATAGCTCCTATAACGTTTTGGCTAACCGTCTGCGTGAGATTTGGAGAAAATTAATGTTGTGAAAAGCAGAAACCAAAACGCTCACAAGCACCAAACAGAAAGCAGCGTAACACAAGAGTAATGGAGGGAGGAGAAGAAATGAAGATAATTGGTCTCTTCGTTCTGGAGTTCCAAACCGTCATTGGTGTGTGTGCATGTGCGTGTGTGTGTGTGTGTGTGTGTGTGTGTGTGTGTGTGTGTGTGTGTGTGTGTGTGCACAGTGATAAAAAGACATGAAATCAAACATTAGGTCTCGTTCACATCTTCACCGCTGTCGTTCTTTTTATAAATATTTGAAATGCACTCATAAGAAGAACCCTTCACACAAACACAAATCAGCATTGTGGGGAGATAAATCATCTTGATGTTTAAATGATGATGTTTCTCACTCCGAAGCTTATCTGGCTCTTTTGGGAAAAATCTCAGACTTCTTGTGTGGCTTAGAGTAAAAAAATGAAAATAAAAACATCACATCCTGTCATTGTTTGTTATATTATTTTGGTGTCTGGCAGCAAATAAAGAGCCACTCAGCAGCTTTTGCTTCAGAAACTTTCTCGTATTGCTACACTTCTGGAAAGTCTTAATGTGAAAGCCACAGACTGGGCTCTCTCAGCCCTATTTCATATTTAGGAGACAGCGTTAGTCTTGCAGACATGGTCTGACGTAGAGTCCGCTAGAGCAGTTTCCAGCCAGGATCTCTGGGATAATGCAGCGTGGCCTATCGAATCCTTTGATTCCAGGCTTTTCGTCGCTTATCAGAGATCACGTGCTGGGTGTGTTCAGTTCGGGAAGGTGTCAGAAGAGTGTGAGAGGATTGGGTGTCGTGGCTTCACTCTGCTGTAACCCACAGTGGATCCACCTCACACACACCCAGCGGGCTTCGACTTCAAGGGCCCTGCCTTTGTTCAAAAATCTATTTGTTCTCATATTCTTTTTGGGAACTTTGTAAAACGACAGAAAAGAGTGAACGTGGAAGCAAACCCTCCATCACCCGTCCCACTGCCACCTCTCTGCCTCCACCCCCCTCTCTGATTGTACCTCGCTCCCTCTCCGTGGTGATGCATATTTTGCTGGTGATGCTAATGATCTTCCCCTGCTGTATTCTGATGCAAGGTCTGTCTACACTTTTCCCTTTCATCCACATACAAATGTGCTCTTATTGCCTCTTCGCCCTCGGGCCTTTTAAGATGCCTTTTTGAAATATGCCGTTTGATAAGCTCATCATTGGCCAAGTCCCTGCAGTGATTAGAGCTCGCTTTAATGTGAGCAAGTTAGAGAGTGAACGAGGGACTATGAGGCCGGCACACATCCATTCTGCACTAGCCTCACCCTTTGACATCCTCCTCACATCCACTGGGGAGAACCTGGTGTTGGGTAGGATGACCTAAACTAAAGCCTGCCCTAAACACTGCTGAACTTCACCCGTCTTTCATCTGAGACATGGAGATTAAGCAAAGGAGAAACGACACAGGAGGATTGCCTTCATAGAAAAGTGACTCTGAGCCCTGGAAGGCTAGAGATTCCTGTACTTTATCACACAAATGTGACAGTGGGACTGCTCTCTAATGTCTTTTAAATATGCTCCATTGATCTCGTGTTCAGAGGCTCCCTCTGCCTCGCTGGGATGGCTGTCTCATCTTCACAAACGGATCTGCTGCAACGGTCGGCAGGTGCTTTCTTCCTTCACTACCTGTTGCTCATTTTTTACAGTATACAGGTCGAACCTAAACTAGCTGGTTTACAGCCGCTCCACTGGATACTAACAGACATGTTGCTCATAGTCGGTGTCAGACACTTGTATATTTTATGGACGAGAATTTGAAATGGGTCAAGATTCAAGGATTTGCTGTGTTTCTTTATGCTTTGTATGCATAAAGAAATTATATGCATAAACCAATAGAAATGGGTTAAATCTCAGTATTATACAAACAGACGGCTGCTACTGATTAAACAATATCATTCAGTTCATTTTTATATCTTTGGTGAGGAATTTTTGCACAACAAGAAAACAAACACTCGTGTTTCAGTATTTTTTTAAACTTCTTAGTCATGACAACAAAACCCCCCAAAAACCCCATCAGGTATGACTGGCAGTTTTGACGCTCAACCCCAAGGTCACCAGTGGGCCCTACCCCCTGGTTACATTTCTGGAGATGCCCCTGTGTGACAGCTTGTGAATCTATGGACGTAGTTTAGACTTTAGAAGTGAGGGGACACTACCGGCATGAGGCCCAGGGTGGGGGGTGGGGGGTCTTTTACAATAAGTTCCAGTGGCAAACAGGCTTCCACACAAACGATTGGTTTCCGCTTGGTCCTAGTGCTACCAGTGTCCATTTAATATAGTGTATTGCTGTTTTTGGACAGTAAAAAGTGCAGGGGACAAAAACTGACCTTGGAAACTACATCCATGTGTGATCATCAACAGATGCTTTATTTGCCTCTGAAGACACAGTGTCACAAATTTCCTCTGCGTCTCTGTTTCAGGTGTGTGATTGTGTTTGCAGAACACCTGTCAAAAGAAATAAATAAACAAAACTCACAGGATGTAAGAGAAGTGCAGCCTCCACGCGCTTCTTTGAATGCGTTATTTATTTATTTATTTATTTTCTGCTCTTCTCGAAACAGATTTTTGACGTGTTGCTTCCACGATAATCTACAGGTGTCCTGGCAACTTTAGCTCCACTTAATAAGCCTAGCTTATTTGAAGTACTCAGCTTTGAAGAGACAACAAAACAGCACATGCTTAAGTAGCTCCAAATATGACACCCCTTCAACTCCGCATCAAGTACACTACAGCTTTACAAAAGGCACCTGGGTGGCTCTGAAATGCAAACAGACCCTTAAAAGTCTTTATGTGTCAAGGCTAGTAAGTAGGCTCCACTTGTTCTTTCCTTTTTGAGTCTTAAGATACTAATAAGCAATCCCTGAGTTTGTGAAGCCAGATGAAAAACTATAGCGACTCTTTTCACGTGTTTTTTGCTTTTATTAGGAGGATGTGCTGAGCAGGAGATTTGTTTAAAACAACTGCAAGTCTGAGACTTTTGCATAAAACTTCAATTTACAGCAACAGTTCAAACAAAACCAACAACGTGTTTCAAAGAGAAATCCATGATGGCTTCTGTTGCCTTTTTCCTGCCAAATAATTCCTTTATTTCCTTTACTCGGGGTCACTATATTTAACTGAACAGCAGGTCAACCCTGCCACAATCACGCAGAATAAAGGAGAGAGCTGTGCAGCTGACTGTGTGCTTTTAGTGGTTTGGATGAATGTTACTCAGATCAAGTTTACAGATCATAGTTTGGCTTTTATTCATGTGTTGCGGCACTCTTCTGTGGTCATATCAGAGCATCCAGTGTGTCCCAGTTTGATCCATCAAAAGCTGAGATAAAGGGATGCAACAGCAAACGTCTCCCTCCCTTCCTCCCTTCGCCCTGAGTGACTTCACCACCTGTCATTCAAAAGGCGGAGGCCAGGTGTCTCCTCCAACATCGCAGCCACCTGTTCTGAGACTGAGACACACACACACACACACACACACACACACACACACACACACACACACACACACACACACACACACACACACACACACACCAGACGACAACCCTCTAAAATCCTGCGTATTTGCTTCATCTGAAAATAATCCCTAACCCATTTGTTAGGTAATATCTGTTGAACGAGTCCATGAAAAATACTGCAGTCTGCCACAGAACTGAAATCACACATTTAAAAATACAAAACTGTTACTTCAGAGCCACGTTCTCAGGAATCAGGACTAATGGTAGTTGAAACAGACATGATTTGCACCGGAGTTTTGACAGCGGTGCTGTGTGTTGTGACTGCTGTGCTTTCACAACGCTGCACCAGCGATGAAAGGTGCAGCACTTGTTATCTGGATGCAGCCAAGCCTCATCTACCGAAACTTGATCACACACAAAAAAAAGATAATCAGAAGTGTCTTTAAATGTGAGCCATATATAAGCATGAAAGCACTTGAGAACACGCGTGAACCTGTTTCCTTTTCAGACAAGTCTTAGGGTGTTATCAGTCTCTGATGTGACATTTTGAACTCAATGGATGGAAGGAAGTGAACACTGAGGATGAGGAGTCGAAAGTGTATCATCATCTGTCCAGGTTTTCTGTTCCGCCCCCTCTCTACAGCTGTCTCCTCTGTCTGATGAAAGCCTTGCAATGCTATATTTGTCCCTCAGTGATGAGGTGGAACTAATGGCTACTTTCCACCCCAGCTGATGTCATCAGTCTGCTGCGAGAAGCAGGAGGAGTGGGATCCCTGCTGGGAGCTTCTGCTGCTCACCAGCATGAACACAAGCTCTGGTTTTCATGCTGGACATGAGGAAAGGGTTGAAATTGAGTCATGAACTCCTTTGGTTCACAGCACTGATATGAATAAAGACTGACGAAGCATCTCCATCTTCTTTAGCCAGAACATCTTCAGGAGACACCATGTTGTGTTTTGGAGATGCGGTTAGGATGTTCCAGTCCCACACACAATAACAGTGTTTCATTAAGCACCAGAAAACTAATCACAGCAGAATATAAGAACAATAAATTTTTATACAAAACAGTCATTCACAGAAAAATAATCCTGTATTTTGTTTCTTTCAGATGCAAAACCTCTGAAAACTAAGGTTGGTAAATACTAATGAATACCAATGAACACAGATCTATTTTAAATTGAAACTAGTGAGACAAATGTGCATAGCGTAGAGTTTTTGAGTAAATAAAATAATTTGAAGTGAAGACATTGTTAAAAAAAGGCCACTTCCCACACAAACACCATGGCAACAGCAGGTCTCTGTTAATGTCTGCTAAATCGGAGGCTGTATTCTAGTTATCTGACCATATAAGGAACCCAGAAATCTCCTAACACTGGTCAGTTCTTACTGTGGTCTCTTCCTAACAACCTTGAAGTTCACCTTGGACCTCGAAGATTTTCTGGACAATTTTGTTACCGTTCAGTTTACCCGTGTCTTTGGTTTGTCATCAACGTTGCTCCTGCAGCCACGTCCAGGGAGGTTGGCTTCAGTCTCATGGATCTGAAATTTCTGGATAATATGTGCAACTGTAGTCACAGGAACATCTAGCTGCTTGGAGATGGTAGCCTTTACCTTTAACACGCTTGTCAACAAATTTGTTTCTAATCTCCTGAGATAACTCTTTCCTCCATGTTGAGTGTGGTACACACTCAGGGTGTTTCTCAATGTCAAGGCTCCTGGCCTCGCAAGGTGATGTCTTGCGAGGCCAGGAGCCTTGCTTGCAAGGACACTGTCCTTCCTTGGTCAAAGAGAAAGCGGTTAAATGGAACAGACTTGCATTATGTCACATAACCTCACGTGACACGGGACATAACGTTATACGTATAAGTTTCAATGTAATTATATATAGCGTGATTGAACTTGACACTACCTATTAATTATGACCAATAAGATGTGATGATTCATATAAATATGAAATATCAACCTGATTGATCTTTCAATGTTTAATCAGAAGATTATAGGGCTCTTTGCTTCTTCAGGGACATGAACATACTTCGCATTAATTCAGACAGTCAGTATATAGTTTTAAAATTAATTTAATTCTTTTTCCTTAACTAATGATTATACATGACAAGATATGAATAATGAGAAGTGGTGTAATGGCTATGAAGTGACTTAATGTGATGTGTGAAATGTTGTAATGGAAGCTAGATGTTTAGCAAAACCATCTTTGTATCTGAGAGAAATGGTGAAGTCTGGGTTGTTGTTGTTTACAACTAGAGAGTTGTTTATTTAAAAACCATCCAACGCAATCTGTGCCAAGTCTACGCACCCTTTGTGTGGAGGTTCTCGTTCGATCCAGGGGGTCCAGATGGACACTTCCGGTGGAGTGAACCTCTGATATCAGGAACCCGTGGACGGTGTAGAAGAGCCGTTTGTCTATCAGCCACGGCGTTGCAGAGAGGCTTTGACTGGAGGTCAAAGGAGATGGTTCCAAAAATGCTTGTTCCCGAATTGGCCGGTTCGAGAGTCAGCTAGAAACCAAAATAATCGGGAAGTAAATCCTGTTTTAATAAACCACAATGTTTATGAGTTTTGGTAAGTTTGGCTAATCAGAATTTGACACGTTTTGAGGCTTTACCAAACATCCCTCAGAAAGCCACGCTTTCTTCAGATACAAAGAGTTTTAACACTTTGTAAAGAGAATGTTTACAACTCTTATGTGAGGTGAATATTAACCTTAATACGAATCTTATTGTAATGTGTATGAGTATGAGCCTTTTACTTTTAAAACTGTGTATATATTTGTTAAATTATATATGTAAGTGACTTACTACCCGCTAGCCACCGAAGCTGCAACTAATAGGCAACAAACCAACCACAGATAACTGCTTTGGACCTAAAAACATTTTAAATTAGTTGACTTATTTAAACTTGAAATTAGCCCTGAAATAGCTGCTGGCTTCTGATCATCCATCCTTTTGAAAATACCACAGCGTATTCTGGGAAATTTTTGACCAAGGCTAGGCTACAAGACACCTCCCGTGAATCCTTGCTCAGCTAGCTAAACGGCTAACAAATGGACAACACATGCCTAGGTAGAACATGACCATTGGAACACGCCTTGGTGGTTCCTGATTGCGTATCTCCTAGGCAACTGGGGCGGGGCCAAGACATCAAGGCAAGGATCCTCGGCATTGAGAAACACACCATGTCACCAAACAACACAGTGACTACCTGGAGTCCTATATAAATAGGCCCACTGACTGATTACAAGATTGTAGACATCTGTGATGCTAATTAGTGGACACACATTGAATAAACATGTCCCTTTAGTCACATTATTTTCTGTCTTTTTGTCAGAACCCAAGCCCCCAAACCGGCCTCTCCCAGCTAACCGGCCTCCATCTTGGACCACATTTCCCAGCAAGCTCCTCGCGGGAACTCCCGGCATTCTCCCAGTCACACCCAAGCCTATATATGGAAGACGCCGCACCGGCTCTTCACTCAGTCATCGTTTCATTGAAACCCCTGATCAGAGTTCTCTACCAAATAATCCAGACGTCAAACATCCTTACCGAGCTCAACTCCCGTACCCAGTCGACCATCGTGACAGGATGACTGAGACCGTAGATCCAGCGGAGTTCGAGCGCATGAAAAGAAAGACGGAGCAAATGGAAAATGAACTCACTCAGCTCCACGCCCTGATCGATCGGCTCCACACCAAACAAAACTCCCAGACCGATCTCATCCTACAATTATCCACAGCCCTCCATGCTCTCCAGCAGCAAGCCCTCGCTCCACCAACAGAGGGGCTGCACTTTAGTCTCCCAGAGAGGTGGAACGGAGAGACGGGGAGCCCAGACGGTCTACTCGCCACCCTCGACATGCAGTTTGAGTGCCAGCCAGGGCGCTTCCCCACTGCGCGCTCTCGGGTGGCGCATCTCACCTCCCTGCTCTCCGGACGCGCGGCTGAGTGGGCCGCTGCGCTTTATAATTCCAAATCACCGGCTTGCAATGACTATGCTGCTTTTGTGTCCGCCCTCAGAAAGACTTTTGTTCCACCCAGCAGCGAAGTGGGAGCAGAAACACAACTCATAAAGCTCCGCCAGCGGGAGCGCACGGTGTGCGCTTATGCGTCGGAGTTCCGCACCATCTCCGCCAAGCTGCGGTGGGATGACTCTGTCCTCCGAGCCGTCTTCTTGGAGGGACTGGCGACCTACATCCGTGATGAGATGGCGGGAAAGGAACTGCCCCAGACCCTGGATGAAGTGGTCGATTTGGCGCTGCGCATGGATCAGCGGGTTCTGGTTCGGCCCAAGCCCTTCACTCGCCCATCCAGGGCACCTGGCCCTCTTCCTCGTTCCCCCACGCCTGCTCCCGGACCCGCTTCTACTGATGAGCCCACGCAATCAGGCCACCTTCCTCCAGAGGAGAGACAGCGACGGTGGCGCGAGGGTCTCTGTGCCTATTGTGGCTCCTCCCACCACAGACGCCTGAACTGTCCATTACGTTTGGGAAACGAAGGAACCCACTGAGTATCGGGGTCGCTCAGCCTGGGTCACCTTCAGCCCCTGCCTCTTCAAATCGACTCCTTCTTCATGTTACCCTCCTTCATGGTGAGACCTCACTTCAGATGCACGCGCTGTTGGACTCGGGGGCCGCTGACAATTTTATGGACATGGATCTGGCTAAGCGCCTACGGATCCCCATGACCCCCTTGGAGAGAGTTGTGCCTGTGACCTCGGTGGACGGTAGGCCCCTCCAACCCTATCCGATCCAAAACCGAACCCAGCCACTCCAGATGATTGTCCAAGGCCACCGAGAGACCCTCCAGTTCCTGATCATATGTGCTCCCTCCTCTCCTCTAATCCTGGGATTTCCCTGGCACCGTCTCCACGACCCCCGGATTTCCTGGTCCCAGGGCCGCATTTTGGAATGGGGGACCCAGTGCCAGGCCCACCTCTCTCCTCCTACATCCATGCCAGACCGCCCGGACGGTGACACTGGCCAAACACCGCCCAATCTGCCACTGCCCTACCGGGACCTGGCTGCGGTGTTCGACAAGCGGCGCGCCACCACACTGCCGCCTCACCGCCCGTACGACATGGAAATCAAGCTGCAACCAGGAACCAGTCCACCCCGGGGGCGCCTTTTTTCTCTCTCTCCCGCCGAGTCCAGAGCCATGGAGGAATATATTGACCAGGCCCTCCAGCAGGGTTTCATTCGACCTTCCTCCTCCCCGGGTGCCGCAGGCTTCTTCTTTGTCAGGAAAAAGGAGGGTGATCTCCGCCCCTGTATCGATTACCGAGGTCTGAACAAAATCACAGTCAAAGACCGTCATCCTCTGCCGCTCCTCACATCTGCCCTGGACGCCATCTCCCAGGCGCGGATCTTCACCAAGCTGGACCTCCGGAGCGCCTACAATCTGGTCCGTATTAAAGCTGGAGATGAGTGGAAGACCGCTTTCATCACACCCACCGGTCACTGGGAGTACCAGGTCATGCCCTTCGGGCTGTGCAATAGCCCCGCCGTTTTTCAACGCCTCATAAACGATGTCCTCCGCGACATGTTGGGACGGTGGGTGTTTGCCTACCTGGATGACATCCTGATCTACTCCAAGTCCGAGGCCGAACACCTCCACCATGTTCGCGCTGTTCTAACCCGGCTCCTGGACAATAACCTGTTCTGTAAGCCCGAGAAGTGCTCCTTCCACCAGCGGTCCGTATCATTCCTGGGCTACATGATTTCAGATAAAGGACTAACCATGGACCCTCAGAAAGTCCAGGCGGTGAGAGACTGGCCCCTCCCGACGAGCCTGAAACAACTGCAGAGTTTTCTGGGTTTCTGCAACTTTTACCGCCGTTTTATTAAGGACTTTAGCACCATTGTGGCACCTCTCACTTCTCTCACCCGACCAAGCCCTCCGAGCCAACCGTTCCGGCTGACTCCTGACGCCGTTCGGGCCTTCCAACACCTAGTCGCCCGTTTCACGTCGGCTCCTATCCTCCGCCATCCGGATCATGCAGTCCCCTTTGTGGTCGAGGTCGACGCCTCGGATGTTGGCGCCGGTGCCATCTTGTCCCAAGCCGGGCCCGACGACAGGCTTCATCCCTGCGCCTACTTCTCCAGGAAGTTTTCCACCACCCAGCAGAAGTACGGCGTAGGGGATCGCGAGCTGCTGGCCATAAAGTGGGCATTGGAGGAATGGAGGCAGTGGCTACTGGGCACCACTCAGCCGTTCACCATCTGGACGGACCACCAGAACCTGACCCACATCAGATCAGCCAAGCAGCTCAATCCTCGCAGGGCCCGCTGGGCCCTCTTCTTTGAGCCCTATGAATTCCATCTCGCATACCGCCCAGGGACAAAGAACCAGAAGGCGGACGCCCTTTCCCGCCAGTTCACACATCCAACGCCCACGTCCGAGCCGGCACCTATCCTCCCCGAGCACCGTTTCTTGGCCCACCTGAGGTGGCCACTGGAGGAGGCTATCCAAAACGCCTTCCGAGACGATCCAGCACCTCCAGAGACCCCCGCGGGTCGGCTCTACGTCCCCAGGGCCTGTCGCAGCGAGGCATTGTCCTGGGCCCACTCATCACACCTGTCTGGCCACGTGGGCTTCTCACGGACTCTTAGGTTCCTCAAACGAGCTCTCTGGTGGCCACGTATGGAGAGAGATGTAAAGGACTATACGAGTGCCTGTGACGTCTGCGCCCGCTCCAAGACATCCAACCAGGCCTCGGTTGGTACCCTCAGACCTCTTCCGGTACCCAGCCGCCCCTGGTCCCATGTGGGGTTGGACTTCGTCACAGGGCTCCCACCAGTCAACGACCTTAATACCATCATGACGGTCACTGACCGGTTTTCTAAGGCTGTTCACTTCATCGCCCTTCCGGGCCTCCCCTCGGCCCGATGCACAGCTGAGTTGTACCTGGAGAATGTGGTGCGTCTCCATGGATTTCCTGTCGACGTGGTCTCGGATCGTGGTCCCCAGTTCACGGCCCGGTTCTGGAGGGCTTTTTGTCATCTGTTGGGAGCATCAGTCAGCCTATCTTCGGGCTATCACCCGCAGACCAACGGCCAAACGGAGCGGGCAAACCAACAACTGGGTCGGTACCTCCGCTGCTTTGTCTCGGCCCAACCCTCGCAGTGGCCTAAGTACCTCCTCTGGGCTGAGTTATCCCACAATCTCCACACCTCCTCAGCCACTCTGATGTCCCCGTTCGAAGTCTGCTATGGCTACCAGCCCCCGGTCTTTGCCCACCAGGAACCCGAAATTGCGGTGCCGGCCGCTCAATCCCTGGTGAGGCGCTGCAGGAACGCCTGGATAAAGGCGCGGGCCTCCATAACCCGAGCTAACGCCCGTTACTCTCACCAACACCTCCGCCGACACCATCCTGGTCCCTCATATGCTCCAGGGGATAAGGTCTGGGTGTCCACGGCAGACCTCCGTGTCCGTGCCGGGTCCAGGAAGCTCGCTCCCCGGTTCCTTGGGCCTTACCCCGTGCAAAGGGTCATCAACCCGGTCACGTACCGGCTGCGGCTGCCTGCGAGTCTCTGCATCCATCCCACCTTCCATATCTCCCGGCTCAAGCCCTACGTGGAATCCTCCCTCCTTCCGCCTCCGGCGCCTCCGCCTGCCCGCTTCCTCGACGGTGAGCCCATCTACACCGTCCGGCGCATCCTGGACGCTCGCCGCAGGGGACGGGGCTGGCAGTATCTGGTCGATTGGGCGGACTACGGCCCTGAGGAACGCTCCTGGGAGCCGGCCCGCTCCATCTTGGACCCTGCCCTTGTCTCTGACTTCTGGGACCGCCGAGGTCGCCCTGGGACTTCTGGAGCCATCCCTGGACCGGGGGGTCCTGTCAGAACCCAAGCCCCCAAACCGGCCTCTCCCAGCTAACCGGCCTCCATCTTGGACCACATTTCCCAGCAAGCTCCTCGCGGGAACTCCCGGCATTCTCCCAGTCACACCCAAGCCTATATATGGAAGACGCCGCACCGGCTCTTCACTCAGTCATCGTTTCATTGAAACCCCTGATCAGAGTTCTCTACCGAATAATCCAGACGTCAAACATCCTTACCGAGTTCAACTCCCGTACCCAGTCGACCATCGTGACACTTTTCTAGGGGTACCATCATTTTTGTCCAGGAATATTCCATGACTACATTTTAATAATTCAGTTGAAGCATGGTTGAAATGCAGTCTCTGATTTCACTGGTTACATTTCTTAGAATCTTTATGTATTATTTATTTTTGTGATCATTTAGGGTTTTTCTTTCATTGACTGAAGGGTTAAACCAATTTTGCCCACGTCTGAACATGCTACAAGCAACAGGAGCTGAACTACAGAATCAGGAACAGGAGACAGAACAGTTGATCCAAGAACTAGACTGAGGAACAGAGGACTAGATGTACTGGGAGAGAAAGAACAGGTGGGTGATTTAAGACAATGAAGGGCTGGGTTTGATGGAGCAAATCAGGAGAAAACCAGTTGGTGCCAACCTTCAGGGGTCATTGGGCAGGAGACAGGGGGACATATTGGAAAGGTCACCAGACCATTGCAGAACACACTCACGCTAGAGTCAATTTATCCTCAATGATCCTAATGTGTGGTTTTAGACTGTGAGAGGAAAGTGGGAAACCCACTTAAGATGGAGGGAAAATAAGAACTTAACTCAGAAAGGCACAGCTGAGTTTTGAGTCTAGGACCTTTTTTATGTCAGCAAGACGAACCCCGTTTTGCTCCCATCCCAGCAGTGTGGCTGAGTTGAAATAATCCAGGTGTTAGACTGACCTGCATGTGTGTTTTCTACAATGTTGTCAATCAGATGTTTTAATAAGCAAGAATGAGTTAATGTTTTGCAATCAAAACTACACCAAGTTTTTTTTTCTGTTCCAGATTTTTTATTTTTTACGACCTGATGCAACTCAGAAGAAAAACAACAAATTAAGCAGGAAAAAAAGACACTACAACACAGCCAGCTCTATGAGAATTAACTTTTCAATTTAATAAACATCTCAACTCTGTTTGACAATGCATGTTGTCCAATTTTTATAAATACAAATTTGAATATTTTTCCTCTATGCCTGTGTGTGTGTGTGTGTGTGTGTCCCGTCTGCCTCGGCAACAGCTAGTTAACAGTAAGCAGTGTGAACACAGCCACATCTCTGTCACATCCACACCATTAGGTCCTCATTTAGGGCCTGTGACTGCATGCAGTGGCTTGTCAGCATCTGTCAGCTTTGTCAAGTATGGATGTAGACTTTTACATTTCCTAATGTGAAACAGTTGACAGGTTATTACTGCCAAAGTGAAGTCATGAGCCTTGACCAACGCTATAACCCAAATTCAGCTTGGGAGATTTTTGGCTCAGCGCTCAAATGCTTTGACAAGGTGATAGAGAAGCAAAGTTGTTCCTGCATGGTACACTCAGAGCCCCAGCCAGCTGGTTCAGGCAGCACACCGCGGTATGGTTTGGTTTCTTTTAGGATGCATTAGTGATCAGATCATGAAATCAGCGCGATTTCAATGCTTCAATAGTTACGCCTATAAATACATCAGATGCCCTTTCAGTAAACCCCCTCCATCATTTTTATCCTCTAATGTACGTGAAGCCGGCGGTAATGGTGCTAGATTACAAAGAGTGCACATAGCTTGTATGGTTTTTGTAAAGCTGAGAAATATCCCTGCAGTTAAGTGTAATTCTCACAAAAAAGGCCACACAGTTGACCTGCTTGTGCACACACACACACACACACACACACACACACACACACACACACACACACACACACACACACACACACACACACACACACACACACACACACACACACACACACACACACACACACACACACACACACACACACACCTCGGGGTATAAGTGCACGTGTGAGTTTAGCTCTGTACTCTGCTGCTTAATAGAGTCCTTCAATGTGAGTAATGACCCCAGAGCTTTTCTGTTGTTCTACCCAGACCAGCGGGCTAAATGCTGCTGTGAGGGTGAGAATGAAGCTCCCTCTGTCTCTGTGAAGCAGCAAAGTGCACAGAAATTACACTTAAATGAAGGATTTGTTTACCTTCCGAGTTCTTCCCAAACACATTCATCTTCTTTTGGATTCCACATTTTAACACACATCATTCATTGCTTCATTTAAAAAAAACATTCCCATTTAAAACACTTTTGTCTTTGCGCCCCCTCATTTCACAGCTCTTCCTCTCCAGCTTTGTTTGAATTGCTTGAACACTCACACATTCTTCCCTGGCAGCCAGCGGCATCACCGCATCGTCCGCTGTTGCTACGAAGCTGCAGAGCTGCTGCACATCATGAGATAATCACCCCGAAAGACATGGCAGCAGGAGAAATATGAGTGTGTATATGAATTTTGTGTGTTGGTGTGTGTGTACCTAAGCATATTTGTGAGTGTTTGGGTCTCAGACTTTATTTTACACCAGGGCAGTCTACTGTCCATCCTATTTCCTCTGTGTGTCTGCTGTTCCTGTGTGTGTGTGTGCGCGCACATGTGTGTGTGTGTGTGTGTGTGTGTGTGTGTGAGAGAGAGAGAGAGAGAGAGAGAGAGAGAGGGAGAGCAGGTGCAGGATTTATCCTGTCACTTTTTTAAATGTATGTCTGACTCGAGCTCTCGCCGTTTATCAGGAGGAAACATTTGTGTTTTAGTCTTTAAGTGTGAAGCGTTGATTGTGAGGACTAGTGAAGCAGTAATAGAAAGTTTATTTTTTATTTTTGTTTTGCATGGTAAAATGTCAAAGGTGAAGTTTTGGCACTCATTTTTCCAAACTTCAGAAAGGCCACAGAAATATGTCACTGCCATCACAGACTCAAAGAAGATGAAGCCTAACCATGTCCCATCGATATCTTCTGAAGTCACTGTACTAAACATTGTAACAACTTACAAATAACAAAATTAAAAGACTTACTTTACTTTCTTGGCATAACATATTGTGAGAAAATAGAGCACACTTTCTATGAAATGCGTCAGGAAGTGCTGCTTAAAATACTCTTTAGTTTTAATGCTGCTGAACAGCAATTTGTTGTCATTAAGGCTTAAAATATTGGAAATATATTGTTTAAAACGTCGGGAATAGCCTGATAATGCATGCAACACTCTTTAAAAGCATTTACATGCAATAATTAGGTGTTAATAAAGCTTTAATTAGACAAAACAAAATAAATTAGTGATGCTTATTAGAGATGAGACTGCACTCTCCTCAACAAACTCTAAAAATGAAAGACCTCAGTTTCCTCATGGAGTCCAGTCTGCTCCCTCTTCCTGTATGCTGTCCACGTCAACAACAAGAACTTTGTATTCCTTCACTACCTTCACTTCTTCTTTCATGATGGAACAGGTTTTCAGCAGTTCTAAGTTTCCAGAAATCCATAATCAGCTCCTGTGTTGATGAAATGGTTGTTACCACCCCGTGGTGTCCCTCAGGTCTCTGTGTTTGGCCTCTTGTCCATCTGATACTTCTGACAACTGAAGAGTCATATCTCATGGTCAGTGTTGGGAAAGTTCATTTAAAAATGAACTAGTTCAAAGTTCAGTTCATACATTTTAAAACAAACTAGTTTCTTAGTTCATAATTAATAAAAATTGAACTAAGTTCACTGTTACAAAAACAAACTAGTTCATAGTTCTTTTTTTATCATATATACATACACACACACACACACACACACACACACACACACACACAAACACACACACACACACATATATATATATATATATATATATATATATATATATATATATATATATATATATATATATATATATATATAAACTTATGAAATTATTTTTCAATAGTTGGCACCCGTTCAGTCCGCCCTCATACCGAGCTGCCATTTTTACCCTACAGTATATTCTCAATAACATGAGGAAAACATTATTTTAACAGTTTTTTTAATGGGGAATTATTAAATTATCTTAGGAAGCAGGCTGAGGTAGCAAACTCAAAGTGCAATATGAAAAGTGTAAAACACTAAAAAATGTATAATCTTTCAGTTAAGTCCCTTTTCAATTTTTCTGAATGAACTTTGACTCCTGCACACAGCATAGACGCAGAAGAGTAGATGCCGCACCAACCGCTACTGCCTATGTCTGGCTGCATTTGTGGGTTCTACTTTTTATAAACTCTATGGTTAACAGGATGTTTCAGCTAGGCTTGAGCTCCAGAAAAGCTCCGTGGAGTTCTGGAGCTAGAATGGTGAAAGAATGTGTTCATAAACCCATCCACGCACGCCAGGACGAACGCACTCACTTTTCCGTTTGTCAAGCAAAATACGAATGAGTTCAGTTCACGTTCAAGAAAAAAATGTATGAATTCATGAACGATCGTTTGATGAACGCGTTTGGGCACAACATTGGTCGTGGTACCATAACATGTTACAGTAGCTATGTTTGCATGGGCCAAATTTCCCCAATCCGATTCAAATCTTGGTTGATCGTAAATCTCAAATCTGTTTATATGGACACTAACTAAAATGAGGATACACCAAGCATATTATCTTCCATCGATCATAATGGGCAACGTGAGATCACTGGCCAACAAGATGGATGAACTCCAAGCCCTTTCAAGGACTCAGCCAGAGTATCGGCAGTGCAGTGTTATGTGTTTCAGTGAGACGTGGCTGCAGGACCATATCCCCGATTCCAGCGTCTCTCTGCCAGGATTCCTGACAGTACGAGCAGACAGAGATCTAAAGAGGAGCGGGAAAAGAAAAGGAGGTGGAGTGGCAGTGCTTGTCAACAACAGATGGTGCCATCCAGGTCATGTTTCAGTGAAATGTCGTCTCTGCAGCCCAGATGTTGAACTCTTGGCAGTAAGTTGTCGCCCATATTATTTGCCAAGAGAGTTCACCAGTGTTGTCTTGGCAACCGTTTATATTCCACCTTCAGCCATTGGTGAAAATGCATGTGATGCCATCAGTTCCGTTGTCGCTAAGCTACTAACCCAGCACCCCAATGCATTTGTGGCCATATCTGTTGATTTTAATCATGCCTCGCTCTCTGGTTCACTTCCAACATTTCAACAGTTTGTCAGCTGCTCCACCAGAGAAAACAAGACATTGGATTTGTGTTATGCAAATGTAAAGAATGCATACATGTCCAAAACAAGACCTCCTCTGGGACTATCAGATCACAATCTTGTTTTTCTCTGCTCGGAATACAAACCACTTGTTCAGAGGCAACCTGTGACAAGAAGAACTGTTAGAAAATGGTCTCAGGGCGCTGAAGAAGCCCTGCAGAGTTGTTTTGAGACCACAGATTGGATGACTTTCTGCCAAGGATATGAAGAGGACATCAATGCCATGACCTGATGTGTCAGTGACTATATAAACTTCTGTGTGGACAATATCATACCCACCAGAACAGTGAGATGCTTTGCTAATAACAAACCCTGGATCACCAATGAACTGAAGAATCTTCTAAATGAGAAAAAAGAGCCTTCAAGGAGGGAGAAAGGGAATTACACAGGAGTATACAGAAGCAACTGAAGATCAAGATCAGAGACAGCAAGGAGGCATACAGGAAGACGCTGGAGAACAACCTACAGAGGAACAATATCAGAGATATCTGGTCAGGGATGAAGAAGATCACAGGTTTCAAGCAGAGGAAGGATTGTACAGATGGCAGCCTGGACACAGCCAATGAACTGAACAAGTTCTTCAATAGGTTCAGTTCAGGAACAAACCCAGCATCCTCCTCGCCTGTCCCCAGCCAATCAGACATCCCATCCTCCTCTGATCCAACATTTTCCTGTCTCATGCCAGCTCTTTTGTCCTCTAACGCAGTCATGGACTCTTCTGGTTCTATAAATCTGTCTTCAACCAAGTCAGGAGATGCAGCTGCCCCATTTACCTCCCCCTCCCACCTATCTGTCTCTAGAAGTCAGGTGAAGGGGCAGTTGGAGAGACTGAACAGGAACAAGGCTGCAGGTCCAGCTGGTGTCAGCCCCAGAGTACTGAAGGCCTGTGCAGAGCAGCTCTGTGGGATTCTGCAGCACCTCTTCAACCTCAGCCTGGCCCAGGAGAAGGTTCCAGTCCTGTGGAAGACATCCTGCCTTGTTCCAGTTCCAAAGAAAACTCGCCCATCAGTCAATGACGACTACCGACCAGTTGCCCTGACATCCCACATCATGAAGGTCCTGGAGAGACTCCTGTTGGTCCACCTGAATAAGCAAACTAGAACATATCAGGGCCCGCTGCAGTTTGCTTATCGCCATGTAGTTGGAGTTGAAGATGCCATCATCCAGCTGCTTCAACCAACCCACTGTCATCTGGACAAAGCAGGCAGCACTGTGAGGGTCATGTTCTTTGATTTCTCCAGTGCATTTAACACAATCCAGCCTGATGTACTTTGCCAGAAACTCCAGAATACACAGGTGGGGGCCTCAACTATCGCCTGGATTAAAGACTACCTGACAAACAGACCACAGTTTGTGAGGCTGAAGAACTGCACATCAAACCAGGCGATCAGTAACATTGGTGCACCACAGGGGACTGTACTCTCACCATTCCTTTTCACCCTGTACACCTCAGACTTCCAGTACAAATCAGAGACCTGTCATCTACAGAAATACTCAGATGACTCTGCAGTTGTCGGGTGTATCAGAGATGGACAGGAAGCTGAGTACAGAGAGCTGGTGGAGCGCTTTGTGGCATGGTGTGGAAACAATCATCTGACCTTGAACGTGAACAAAACAAAGGAGATTATTTTAGACTTCAGAAGAAACAGGGTGGAGTCAAACACTGTTTCCATCATGGGAGAAGAAGTGGAGGTGGTTGAGGAATACAAATACCTTGGAGTTCACCTGGACAACAGACTGGACTGGAGAAAGAACAGTGAAGCCGTTTACAAGAAGGGACCAGCAGACTGCACTTCTTGAGGACGCTTAGGTCCTTCAATGTCTGTAGCAAGATGCTGCAGATCTTCTACAAGTCTGTTGTTGAGAGTGTAATCTCTTCAGCCATCGTCTGTTGGGGTAGCAGCATCAGAAGCAGGGACCTGAAAAGGCTCAACAGCCTAATAAAAAAGACTGGTTCTGTTCTGGGGACGACTGTGGAACCACTGGAGGAGATAATGCAAAGAAAGATTCTCCAGAGAATCAAGAAAATGATGGACAACCCTGAGCATTCTCTTCACAAGACTGTCCAACAACGGAAGAGTGTCTTCAGTCAGAGGCTTCTTCAGTTTGGCTGCAACACTGACCGCTACTGGAGATCCTTCATGCCAACAGCCATTGTAATATACAATAACTCTTTGATGACTTGAGTATTATTATTATTCTGAGCTAATACAGAAATCAATTTCCCTCTGGGATTAATAAAGTATTTTTGAATTGAATTGAATGCAATCAGATTAAATAAGAGCTGTCTTTCCTAGAAAGAAAATTGTAAACAAATGTCATCTTGTCCGTATGTCTTTCCTTCACATTTTATTTTCTTATCTCTAACTTTGTCCGTTGACTTATGTTTTTTCCTCTATGATGGATCTTCTTCACATTTTTACCTGTACGCTTTTGTTTTTACTGATTGCCTCCACTAAGCTACAGGCTCAGCAGTACGTACGTACAAATCCAAGCTGGGACAAATACCAACTGTTAGCATAAGTCTTTTGGTAAGACTCTTGGTACTACTTCCTACATCATACTATGATGTACAAACTACAAGCTGCAATATCACCAGGTTGAACAAGATTTGATACAAGAAAGAGTTTATTTATGAACCACATTGCTACGCAAAATTAACAAATACTTTTTGTAGATTTAAAAGATATTTAACGTTATTTCAGCCACTTCAGCAACATTTCAATCACTGTAAATTAATTTACATAGTTTTTCAGTGAAGGTATGTACTGTGCAGGTGTAAAAGCTACAGGAAAACACTGGTAACCACTGCTGTAACACAGCTTTTTTTAATAGTGTGTTTGACTTGTCCTGAGCGTCTGCAAAGATGGAAAAACGTCATGCTGAAGTTGTAAATGAATTTGATAAATGACTCAAACCTTTCAGAGTCGGAGGACTCCAAAGCACTTTACACTACAGTGTATCATTCACCCATTCACGCACACATTCACACACTGATGGTAATACGCTACAGTGTAGCCACAGCTGACCTGGGATGCACTGACAGAGGCGAGGCTGCCAAGTACAGGCGCCACAGGCGTCCCTCCAGCCACCACCAGCAGGCAAGGTGGGCTAAGTCCTAGTCCACACGTAGCCGGGGTTTTTTAAAAACGAATATCCGCCCCTCCAAAAACTTGCATCCACACCACCGCGTTTTAAAAACAAACTCTGTCCACACGTACCCGGATAAATACGTTGTTAAGGACATGCCAGACCTGTAGGCGGCAGTACTTCCCCCGTTCTTAACCTCGTCCTTCGTCTGTGGTCTTCCGCAAGGAGCAGTAATTCCACTTGCAAAAACAAACAAGCAAAAAGCGCTTGGACAATTGATGGATCGGGTAGTGACAGAGCAGCTCTGAAGGCTTCCTTGATGCCGGCTAGTGTAAACACAGGTCCCACACGTGATGTCAGCATTTTTTGTCGCGGAAAGTGACGTTGCGGACCTTAAAACTCCCGTTTTGTCTGTCCACACGCAGACACCCAAAACGGAGAAAACGCAGATCTTCACTTTGGCCGGAGTTTTTAAAAAGATCCGTTTTCGTGTGAAAAAACTCCGTTTTCGTGTGGATGACAGGCCAAAACGTAGAAAAATATCTACGTTTTGGCAGATCCCCGCCTACGTGTGGACAGGGCCTAAGTGTCTTGCCCAAGGACAACAGCAGTATTCTCTGTCCAGAGTCGGGATCGAACCCGTGACCTTCGAATTACTGGACAACCCGATCAACGTGTTGAGTTGAGTTGTACACATGTGCAGAGGGCGTTATTTTACTGCAATAATCCAAATGTGAACATGGACGTCAATTGAAAGGATGATCGGACAAAATGGAAATGTTTAATCATTTATCAAAAGTCATGGTTGCAAAATGACTCCAGACATTTTGAAGTTAGTGTTTCTAATTCAAAGGGTGCACTAATAAAAACAAGTTTAACAATTAATAACCCAACATTACTAGAATTCATTGACTTTCATGTCTGAATTATAAAAGGAGACCATCTTGTGTAGAGAGATGATGGAGTTTAAGCTGCTCAACTTCACACAAACAGTTAGCACTTAGAGAGTGTGTGTTGGGAATGGCACTCAGCTATCAGCACACTAAGCTTTAGCTCAATATCTGTAAATCTGACAGAGTTATAGCCATGTTTGTATTTATAGCAGGAAATTAGTTCAATTGTTTTGAGTCTGAAAGTTAATCAGTTGTAGATGTGCGTGTAATGATTACTTCCTGAAAGTTTAATGAAAATCCATCCAGTGGTTTATGAGGTATTTAGACAGGGCTGGCTCCAGGGGTGGATGGGTGACTCCATAGCAAAGCTTCAAAGTACTTGTGTTATTAGTCATTGCTTAGAGGAAATGCTGCAGATAACTCCCCTCTGCTCAAGTGTCAAATATAAGCTCAGTGAATTTACAAATCGCCAGTATCAGTTAGCTGTGGCGGATATCTTCAGTCAAGTTGACTCCAAAAGTTATTCAGGTGTCCTTTCTGAGATTTTCATTAAAACAATCCAGCAGTTAGACACACACACACACACACACACACACACACACACACACACACACACACACACACACACACACACACACACACACACACACACATACACACACACACACACACACACACACACACACACACACACACACACACACACACACAAACTCACTCACACATACACACACACATGCAAGCGCCGCCCCCCCCCCCCCGACACACACACACATGCACACACACACACACACTCGTGCACAGTCATGCATGCACGCACACATGTACAGACACACACTCACTCACACACACACACACACACACACACACACACACACACACACACACACACACACACACACACACACACACACACACACACACACACACACTCACTCACACATACACACACACATGCAAGCGCCCCCCCCACACACACATGCACACACACACACACACACTCGTACACAGTCATGCATGCACGCACACATGTACAGACACACACACACACACACGCTCATACATACACACATACTCGTACACAGTCATGCATGCACGCACATGTACAGACACACACACACACACACACACACACACACACACACACACACACACACACACACACACACACACACACACACACACACACACGCACGCACATCATTAAGCTACTTTTGGTTAAAGGTCATGCAGTAAAGCAGCATGATGGAGCGGGGGTTAACACAATCATCACACAGCAGGAGCTGTCTAAGCTGCTGTTCCGTTTTCTGTATAAAGTCCACCTGGTGCTCCTTTCTGCTACATATAAGGAAGGCCATCAGCTGATCTGAAATCAGCTTTATGATGCAGCAAATGACTGTCTTTTCAGAGCAGATTAAAAGCCTTTGCTTGGTACGATCTTTATTACATTTACCGGAAACCAACTTCATCACTTGGTCATTGAATCAAAGTGGCTTCTCTTAACTAACACGTCTTCATTTACTGGTAAAATTACCGGCTGTGACGGTCATATATGTAATTCAGTGCAGATGTTATCCATGGGTTAACCAGCTGTTCATCACTTTAAAGAGTTATTCAGTAACTGAACCGCAACACATTCTGACTGCGTAGTAAGATTCTGTCAAATGAAAGCTGACCTGACGTGTCTGCTACAGCAATAAGCAGCTATAGCTTCAGGCTGTGCAGAGGAAAGAGAAGGAGGGGAGCGCTGGAGCTGAAATCAGAGAGCGAGTCTGGCCCTTCCCAGCTGGCGGCCCACCACCATCACCCCTGTAGCCTCCCTCAAGCCTTCATGTGATCCTGTCTCCAGAAGCCAACCAGTAGAGGAAATGTCAGCCTTCTATCCAGCCAGGAAACCTCCCTGCCCAAACAAGGAGCTTCCTGCCCTGACACAGCTCTTCCTGTGGGCTATGTAAGGACTTTCCTGCTCTCTCCCTGTCTGTGTGTTTTTCTGTCTCACTCTCCCACCCTTTTGGCAGGCTGCCCTTCAGCAAGCCGCCTCAATTCAAGCCTCCCCCCCCCTTTACCGAGGTGTGTTTGCACGTGGGCGTGCCTGTTTATATTTCATGCTGGTCTGTCAATTTGCAACATAATCCAGTGTGTTGTAACACAACCAGCATATTTAACCTATCTTCAGTGTACTGTATGTGAAGCATAAAGTTGTATTTCTCTGTGTGTGTTTATAAAATCACACAGGAGGGCCTCCTGTGTTGATGGAGTCATTTTTGTAACCGAGTAAACAAATCTTGAGACCACAGCTCAGAGTGAGCCGTTAAACTGCCTGTGACAAGATAATTGTTTTGTTGCTGTCCACCATAGAGTTCTGAAGGGGTTTATGACATACATTTATTTTGAAAATAAATACATTTGGATTAAAAAGCAGCTGAAGAGATTGGACCACGTGTTTACAGCTTATTTAAAGAGCAAATTGCAGGTTAGAGACTCCCATGAAACAGCGTTTAGAGAAACATAATAGAAACTCGTTAGAAAATATTTTTTACACATACTGTACATAAATTATTTAGGCTTTTAGAGTCATTTTTGCGAGGAAGTATTTATTTATTTTTTTGGCCAAACCAAGTGATGTCAGCTGAGGGAGTCCTGTTAGCTTCATCCAGAGAAAAATATGGATTTTAATGACGGCTCTGACACAGAGGAAACTTTAAATGTTTATAATTCTACTTCTGATGGACCAAGACCATAAAGTTAAGAGTTTGCTGCACGCCCCACAGTGGCGTGTCCAGATCTTTTAAAATGGGGTGGCCCAGGTGAGGCACTACTTTGTGTATGGGTGGCACCAATGTTTATGCTTTTTTGTTTTACTCCAAGCCTTTTGTGGACAATGAAAAGCCGTTTTAAAGGGAATTCAGTGTGATGACACACAGGGTGGCCAATCAGATTCCAAGGGTGGCATGTGCTACCCCAGGCCACTCCCTGGACACGCCCCTGAAGCCCCAGAGAGCAGAGACAAACCAGAGGGAGAAACCATCGGCCAAAGCAGAGAGATTGTGCTGCAATGTGAGAAGAAGCAGCGGGGTAGCAGCAGGTGAGTTAGTAACAATGCTAGCTTAAACTCGTGTGCTGACATTACAATATTGTACAGATCACTATCATGTTCCAGACAATTAAAATTGTATCGTCAGTTAATATAATATTAACACTAATGAGCGTCTGTCAGCTGTCTCATACTCGTTAATATTCGTTCACGTAAAGTAGTTTAGCGCTTAGGGAGAGGGAGAGAGATGCCTGTTGTTCGGTTCTGGAGCTCATGCGGGCTTCTGTGAGCTGGATCTGACCCAGACACCAGCGAGCCAGTTGAGTTGGTATTTTTGAAAGCCGTGTATCCTCACCTGGTGGTTCAGGTGGTGGTTCTGATCCGGTTCCGACCCGGAAACCAGCTGGCCACCTGAGCCTTGCGTCTCTTCTGGTGATCGGTTCTGACCTGGTTCTGATGGTGATCTGAGTTCCAGAAATCTGCATTTAATTTTTTAAACCCTGCCACGGGTCTCTGGAGCCCAGCGCGGACCTCCCTGACCCGTACCGACTGATGTGGGCTACAGAAGTCCGTTTTTTCAGCTGCACAAAACTCCCTCAGGCACAGAGATAGAGACGTTTCTCTTATCTGGAAACCCATGGACTCAATGTCCAGACAGGCTGGAGTTGGTACAGCTTCACACACTATAGTTTATCAACATGAACACAATCCAACACTAGTAAGCACGCACACTGACTGGATCACATGACCTCTCTACCCTAAAACTACCCACTCTCCACACTGAGCTGAGGCAGCCTAGCTTCTCACTCCCTTTGGTTACATCAGAGGTTCAGATTTAGAAAAAAAGCCTTTTAAGAAGCTTTGCTGAGAAAGGCCACTTTTTACTAGAAAAACAATGCTGTTGTGTATTTTAAAATGAAATATCGGCAATACGCATTTCAAATAATATTTTTGGACAGCATTTTATATGAATTAGAGAAAAGAAATGACCTGCAATTTGCTCTTTATGTCGTTATTTATTATTATTATTATTATTATTATTATTATTACACATTTTAGATTCTGAGTATTTTTTAAACCCTCTTTGCTAATTTTCCTATGAACCACTGTGTGAGTGAGTTAGGCCCTGTTCACACGTAACCGGGGATCTGCCAAAACGTAGATATTTTTCTACGTTTTGGCCTGTCATCCACACGAAAATGGATCTTTTTTAAAACTCCGGCCAAAGTGTAGATCTGTGTTTTCTCCGTTTTGGGTGTCTGCGTGTGGACAGACAAAACCGGAGTTTCAAGGTCCGCAACGTCACTTTCCGGGACAAAAAAATGCTGACATCACGTGTGCGACCTGTGTTTACACTAGCCGACAGCATGGATGCCCTCGGAGCTGTGCTCGCTTTATCAATTGTCCAAGTGCTTTTTGCTTGTTTGTTTTTTTGCAAGCGGAATTACTGCTCCTTGCAGAAGACCACAGACGAAGGACGAGGTTAAGAACGGGGGAAGTACTGCCGCCTACAGGTCTGGCATGTCCTTAACAACGTATTTATCCGGGAACGTGTGGACAGAGTTTCTTTTAAAAACGAGGTGGTGTGGATGCAAGTTTTTGGAGGGGCGGATATTCGTTTAAAAAAAAAACCCGGCTACGTGTGGCCTAGACAGACCATAGCATTGTTGATTCTTGGCAAGTAGAAAAAAAAACTTTTTCAGTCACATCTTTAGGGTACATCATTATTTTAGAAAATCATCATGCAGGAAAGTGACAAGAAATGTTACCATTTTAATAAAAAAAAACTTATTCAGCAAGTTGCAGACTTTGACTTAGTTTATAAAACAGCTCATTTAAAGTAACAATGTATAGTTTTTACCATTAAAGGGACATTAGGCAGTTTTGCTTGCATTTTGCACCTTTGAAACTTTTGTCCTCGCTGAGTTTGTTTTTGTTAACACCTTAGAATGGAATGGAATGGAATGTCTCTTCAGCTTTCACTGGTTTCTAGAGGATCAGCCATCACTAAATCAAACTTATCAGCTGTGTTCACAATTTAAAACACGCAGAAAACGTTCTGGAAGTCGACTCCAGCTCCACCATGTCAGCTCCACTCCACCCCACAGCCGCAACCTCTGAAGTTGCAAGTGTGGTATTCTGGCAACGGGGGCGGTGGGGTGTGAGTAACATTTCATTAACTCTGTAAAGGGTCATTTTGGCACAAACTGGCTCAAGAAAATAATTTAAAAATATGAAAAATTGGCAAGTTAATCTCTTGAAATGTCCATTGAAATTTAGTTTTAAATGAAATAAATGATGCCCAGTTGTTAAAAAATATTGACGGTTTTATAATTTATAACTATGAAAATCAGGTCTAAACATGGGAGCAGGTCTAAGGGTGTTTCTCAATGCCAAGGAACCTTGCCTTGATGTCTTGGCCCCGCCCCGGTTACCTAGGAGATACATCATCAGGAACCACCAAGGCATGTTCCAATGGTCATGTTCTACTGATGCGTGTGTTCTCTGTTTGTTAGCTGTTAAGCTAGCTGAGCGAGGATACACGGGATGTGTCTTGTAGCCTAGCCTTGGTCAAAAATTACCCAGTATACACCGCAGTATTTTCAAAAGATGGCGGATCAGAAGCCGGCAGCTACTTCGGGGACAATTTTCAAGTTTAAAATTAAGTCAACTCATTTAAAATGTGTTTTTTAGATCCAAAGAAGTAATCTATGGTTGGTTAGTTGCTTAGTAGCTTCGGTGGCTAGCGGGTAGTAACTCACTTATATATTTAATTTAACAAATGAATACACGATTAAAAAAATAAAAGGCTCATTATATGTTTATATTGAAACGAATACGTATGAAATATAACGTCATCTCCCATGTCACATGACGTTACGTGACCGCCGTGGAAGCCGTGGTCAGGTGATACAAGTCTGTTCTGTTTAACTGTTTTCTTTGACCAAGGAAGGACAGTGTCCTCATGAGTAAGGTGCCTGGCCTCGCAAGACATCGCCTCGCAAGGCCAGGCGCCTTGGCATTGAGAAACACCCTCAGTCTCTGGGCTATGCCAAATTAGATGCCATGTTTCTTTCTATGGGAGCCCGTGAGGACAAAACACACTTACTGAAAAAATAATTAAATACATAAAAAGGTAAACAAAACTGTAGAAAAATATCATAAAAATGAGGAAAATATTTTTCAAACATTTGATAAAAATATTAAAGGAAAGGGAAAGAGACAATTAAGAAAGAGGTAATCAGTGGATCCCGGAGAAGGCGGAATAAGTAGAAAAAGCAGAACAAGGAGGGGGTGGTGATGAAGGTCACTCCAAAGCCAGCCTGAACAGTGGAGTCTTCAGCTGATTTTTACAGTAAAGGAGACCACTGAGTCCACTGACCTCAGGCTCAGGGGGAGAGAGTTCCAGAGTCTGAGGGCCACATTAGCAAATGATCTGTCACCTTTGGTCTTTAGCCTGGTGCGCTGCATACTTAATTTGTAATATCAACAATGACACAAACACATATGCTCAAAGTAATTCCTCAGTTTTCTCTTCAGATTGAACTTTTGTTACCATTAAAGTGACATTTATTTAACACACAGTAACATCCAGGAGTTTGTGGTATCATCTATTTAGGCCAGGTTCACAGTTTTCTGTTGTCCCTCTCCATGCAGGGCTCATGTCACCCAGACACTGGTAGGAACAGATGTCACAGTAGTGCATACATGCTACTCCATATTAATTGCATTAGAACTCAAACGAATGTTAGTGTGCAGATCTTGATCTTAAAATAATTACTTATGTGATTATGATTCAAACCAACCAATACCTTGATTGAATTTGTGGTTTTGAGTGAAAAGTAATGTAATTGCATTTAAAAGATTCTTCCTCTGAGCAAGAGGGTTTTTGTTTTATTCCCTCAAATAACTGTGGAGAACAGGTGGGGAACTGACCTATAAAATCCAGATTTTTTCCCTTTTTAAAGAAGATAAACAGTATTTAGAACATGGCACAGTTCTAATTTTACTCCACAGCTCAGCATGCAAGAGGTCACATGTGGTTGCATGCCATTTTTTTGTGGGCATGTTTGAAATCATGCACGGTTGTGTTTTTTTTTCCTCAGACATCACAGAGAAACAAA